>NW_005187910.1:49711-65445 GCF_000239375.1 Pundamilia nyererei
AGACACACACACAGACACACACACACACACACACACACACAGACACACACACACACACACACACACACTTCGACACAAAGAATGCGAGGTAAAGCCACAGCCTCCAAATTAGAGCTCACTCCAACATCCACAGCAAAAAGGTCAGTTTCACACAGGCTCATCTCAGTATCATCATCCACGTCTGATTTAAAGATTAATGGGTCAGGACATTAACCTTTTGCCTGAAACATGCAGGTTTTATAGAAAGAGCATCATTTAAGAAATTACACATGCATTAGTCATGTCTGTCTGGAAACAGTCCACCACCATCCTTCTAAGAAAGACCCTGAAAAGGCCGAGCGAGCATGAAGTGCCTCATGTCCACGATGTTCACCAAATGCTACACAGACTAGCTTTTCTTTATCAGTCCTTCAATTGTAGTTTATTTGGGTCTCTTTGGGGAATATTGAGGGTAGAGCAGAAAGTAAACATCCCTCGAATCAAGCAGTCTTTAGATAATCGAGGGACCGTGCAGGATGAATGCTGAGGAGCTTTTAAATAAAGGCTAACCACAGCATAGTCAGGGCCATCACCAGCAGGCCAGAGAGAAAGAAGGACATCCTGGAGTGCTTAAGCCTGGTTGGGTTTGTTACCAAACTTCCCCTCTCATGTGGCTCATTAACAACCACCTTTAGAGTGTGACTGTGAGCTTGTTCCTCCTCTTCTTCCTCCTCTTCTTCACCATCATCAACCCACTCCACTTCACTGTTCTCCTCATCTTCTTCCAGCAGCCAGTCACGTCTGTACCCCCCTGGCTCTGGGGACAGACTACATGCTCTTACCTTTTGTCCAAACAGAGTGTGCCTCCCTCGCTGTGCTCAGCAGCAGGCCAAGAGAGACAGATAACAATGAACAGACATGTGAAATACAGTCGACTGACAGAGGGAAGGATCATAGAGGAAGAGGAAATGGATGAAGGTACACAGATTCATGTCTGAAAACACTAAGCTTTCAGGGTGTCTTTATTATTGAGTATGTGAAGGGCACTCATGTGTTAATCTGCTCTTAGGAAACCCAATCAAGTGCTTGGATTTAAAAACATTAAAAACATCAGCACGAGAGCCTCTGAGTCCTGCTTTTTCAGAGGGATCTGCCTTCTGATTATTGTGGATTTGAAGTACAGTATAACCTGCATTGCCAAAAGTATTCACTCACCCCAATCACTGAATTCAGGCGTTCAAGTCGATGCCGTGGCCATAGGTGTATAACATCGAGCACCTAGGCATGTGTAAATGGACTGATTCTTATATAGCGCTTTTCTCCTGGAGTGCTCAAAGCGCCCTGTACAACATGTCACATTCACCCAAACACAGTCTGTACTCACTGCTTTCTAACTACACTCACACACATTCAGCAACTTGGGGTTAGTATCTTGCCCAAGAACACTCGACACGCAGGAGCCAGGGCTCGAACCACCAACCTGCCGATCAGTAGGTGACCTGCTCTAACTCCTGAGCTACAGCCACCCCTGTGTACTGCTTCTACACAACTGTGCGCAACAATGGGTCTTGCTCGGGAGCTTAGTGAATCCCAGCGTGGGCCCTGATAGGATCCCACCTCAGTAAGAAGTCCAGTCGTGAAATCACTTCTACATATTCCAGAGTCTCCTTTACTGGTATTATAACAAAGTGGGAAGGACAGCAATTCAGCCACAAAGTGGTAGGTCACATGGTGGCAACATGACTACACACCAGTGCACAAAGCAAGGTCCATAAAAACACGGACGAGCGAGTTTGGTGTGGAAGAGCTTGACACATAGAACACCTTTGGGATAAATGACCTTCTCATCCAACCTCACAAAGGTGCTTCTGGAAGAACGAGAATTCCCACAAACACAATAAGAACAGCCCTTTATACTCACTGTACATGGACACCGGAATTATGGGTAATTATAACAGTAAAGGCTGAACTAACATCATCATAAACCCTATGGATGAATAATTGAATAATTTGTGTGTGAAGGCAGATGAATGAACACTTTTGGCAATACGGTGGATTTCATGGATTCACACTCATGAAACTGCAACTTTCTGGTAATTAAATGGGATTTTTAACAAGTTCAGTTAAACGAGTAACTTAACATCAGGCAACTACATGTTAAATAATCCAAATCTATGAGTAATTATAGATTTGTCCATCCCTGTGAATGTGTACACACAGCACTGGAGTGGAAGAGCTGACCGCTGCAGTGCCTTTAGTGAAGGCGAATGTCTGTGTCACGAGTCTGAAGAGAACGTTAGAGAACTCATTCCAGGTGAAATACACCGAGTCAGTAAATTTAAAAGATCATCACAATCCTTCATTGGTGAGTAAGAGCCAGTCACCAAAAGATGAAACGGCGTAAAAAGATCACAGGCTGGGGAGTCTGCACGGGGACAGAGCGGGGTCCATCATCGTGGGCTTTAGAGATCTTTGAGATGATGAGAAGGCTATTTTTATTTTTTCATACACTACATCATAACTCAGCAAAGCACTAATGTGAAATTTAACAGTTTAGCCTGAGGCTTTCAGCAAACATTTATATATTTTAAAAATAAAATAGAAAGTGCTGCTATGGCTAGATTTTCAGTAAAATATAATTTCTGAGATAAAAACTGTATCTTCACATTGTGGGTAGAAGAGAAGCCAGAGGGGAATATCGTAACTTTGCTGGCCTCCTCTCTGACCTTCAGTTTATAAACTCACAGGGAAGGATGATGGAAGCTCTTGGGAAGAGGATGGCGTAGCTGGGATTAGCCCAGATGCTACAGAGGAAAGGGAGATGAGAGAGATACAGGAAACAAAGAGTGGATGCAGGGTGGAGGAATAAGGATGACGAGGGGTGGGGGAACAGTCCTCTTGGCACCGTTGGCCTTCAGCTTGTTTTCTTGGGTTTTGTAACTGTTGCAGTTTGTATGAGAGTCAGTGGACATGCGCAGATTAACTGAGCCATGCGGCTGGCAGGTCAAGCAAGGTCGCAAAGCTTGAAGCAGCTACACAAAGAGAGGACAAGACAAAGCGCCAAACTAAGTGCTGCTTATACTGATGAACAGAGCTGAACCAAAGATGTTGTTTCATTGAAACAGCACTGGTTCTGGTGGAGGCATGCACACCCATGCAACACCTCTTATTTGTTCATATCAGAGAACAAGCCTGGACGAGGTCTTGGATAGAGTTATCCATGCCATGTGGGCTAATTTACCAGAAGCACCAAACCCCTAAGAAGGCCCAGTAATAAAGGCACCGCGTACAGGACGGTGGTTCCCAGCTTCTGTCACACATTTCATTACATAGAACTGTCCAAAATACAGACGTCCTGCTATGATTCGTAAAACAGTGGATCAAGCAGAAACCTTCACATAACAGTCATGTAACTGTCTAATGTTACTGTGTAATTGTAACGAGCAAATTCTGCAGTGTGTGAAGAAAGCTGCATCAACTCTTTCTACACTACCGTCCCTGATTACAACAGCTACAAGCAGCCAAATGATCTGGCAGCTGTGCAAGCATGAACAATAAGATGACCACACACTGTTTGTGCTGCACGCACTGGCTGCTGGTCAACTCTGCTGCTCCACTCCACCTTTGTTATCCCAGTTACACAGCTGCACAACCATTTATCATTTATTTATTTATCATGTGTGATTGATTTCTTCTGGAGTTTCCCTTCTCTGAGCTCACACAGATGCCTTTCCTTGCTGGTACCCATGCTGTGCATAAAGCTCTGTAGTACTGTGCAAAGGTCTTAGGGTTTGCTGGTTTGAAGCATAGTGAGCGTGCAGCTGAGCACAAGCCGGGGGAGCTGGCTGACCAATGCTCGTGATATTGTTTGCTCATAAACGCTGCACAGTGCTGGCCTGCTGCAGCGCGGCCACAAAGCCCCAGACTACACACCGCCTGTCACTGGGTATGGAAGCGCAGCCGTGGAGATGCTCTCCTGCATAAGCATGCCATCGTCACAGGAAAGGAAGTGTCTGTGCCTGTGGTAACATCGGGCTGAAGCAGTGGAATAACATGGTGAAAGCCAACAGCGCCACCTAGTGGAGGATCAGTGCATGATTTTGGAATCTTTCGCATTCTGATTGGTTAAAAACATATTTTATATTTCTGATCAGAGGCGAGACGTAGCAGAGTACAAAGACATACGTAGAGTTTTGTTTTTACTCCTTACAGCTGAACTGAAATATCTCTACTTTGTACTTCTGACATTTTCAGATTTCAGACATTTCAACAGAGTTATTGTTTCCTGTCATTCCACCTTAAGTCACTGTAAATAACTGATTGGAGTCTAAAAGGAAGAAATATTTAACTCTTCACAGACAATCCATTATTGTATCATCATCAGAGTGTGGGGATGAACAAAAGTATTTTACCAGCACAACATAATCTGCAGTATGATCATTGCTTTAACAGTGTAACAGACAGCTTTAAGATGGCCTTAAGATGTTTATGCATACTGTTATCATATTAACTTTGTATTCCAGATGCAGTTATAACTATTTTATACATATTGCATATCTGTGCTTATTTTGAGTTGATGTTCGGCTCATTAAGGGTCTTAAGCTTCACTGGCGTGACTGTGATACATGCTGAGGGAAACTAGAACATAGAAGGAACTGCAATACATGCTTACAAAACACTTATATCAGGTCATTTTCATTATCATTTATAAGTTCATATTCTTGTATTGAGTTTTAAGTAGTATCAGTTGGTTAAAACATTTATTCAATTTATATTACATCTATAGTTCTAGTAAAAGGTTGACAGTGGCCTCTGTTTGACTGTGAGCGTTAGTAGGGGAGAGGTGACACAGAGTGCCACGTAAGGTCGTGACATCTCATGTTTGCTTGTAATTGTGGGCTTGCAGAAGCGCTCGCTCACTGCAAATCATTGTCTGCAGTTTTGAAGAAGCGCTAATCAGAAAGGTGGACAGGAAACATCTGCTATGAAGACGAAGACAATGTTCTTTTTAAACTGTGTTAAAAGTCATTGTGGTTTTGATCTGACCTACGTATGAAATGGATCTGACGTTGAGGGGGCGTCATTAAATTTAAGCCCTGATGGTATAAAATATCTGTTTATGCTTTGATTAAGTCGGAGATCAGTTGCGGTCTGCGTACGTAGTGATCTTCCCACGCGTGCATTAAAATCATCGTTTGACTTCACCCGGCCGGATCAGTGTGGTTATTCTTCGATCACCTCTTGTTCCCCTTCCTCAATATTGAACCCTTAACAAGAGGTTAAAGTGAAACTGTCCTGAGTCTGACGACTCAGTGTTTTGTGTTTCTTTCTATTATTCTATGTTCTTGTTTATTCTGTTATATCTTGGAGATATCTTGGAGCAGACAGAGTGTCCGTGGTGTCACTCTGTCTGCTCGTGAATCTGTCTGTTAAGTTCAGTGTCTTGTCTGGTTCTCTGTGTCTGTGAGTTTCCTGTTTTATTCTGAAGGTCTCTGTCTCATGTGAGTGTGTTCACTTTTCATTTCCCCTGTCCCGTCAGCCCTGATTTCTCCCAGCTGTGTTGCCCTCCTGTCTCTCATCCCTTGATTACTGCTGTGTGTATTTAAGCCCTGTGTGCTCTGTGTTTTTCCCCTCCGTCATCCTGAGTGGTTTTCCCTGCAGCTCTGTTTGTGTCTTTAGGTTTCAGGTTTGTTTTCTATGCTTAGTCTTTCCAGTTTAGGTTTACTCAGTTCTGTTTTTTGCCACCCTCGCCTTGTGTATTTACCACCTCCATTAATAAAGCTTCCTCACATCAGAAGTGACCGCATCTTGGGTCCTTCAATAAATTCCACACGGCTCGCCTCGCTGACCATGACAGAAACAGCATTTTGGTAAAGCCATGAACCCTGGTTGTGGTGTTTCAGCACCAAGTTAACATCACAGAAGAGGAGCGAGCAGCAAGGAGCGCAGCTCAGCTGATCACCTCTGCCTGCTCTTACAGAAGAAGCTGTGACGTGTTTCCAACTGATCTCAGGTTTGTTTTTCTCTTTAGGCGTGCACACTAAGGAAACTCGACCACGATGGAGGCAACAAACAGAGTTTTCCCTTTTAATTCACTGTTGTTCTACATTAAAGATGTTCAGGACTCATTCATAGAATCAGTCTGAGCTGAAATAATGTTGCTGTGTTAAAACTGCTTCTTTTTCTTTTACACTTTGAGTCCATTTCAGTCTCTACTTTGTCGTGTCTTTAAAAAGATGAATCAGTACTCTGTTTATTTTTAACACAAGTATCTGTACTTCTACTCAAGCGACTGTGTCAGCTGTTTATGATGCACACTCAGGTGGCAAAAGCATATTGTACACATGTACTTTGATCATTATCTGTCTCCTGACGCCTGTCATATTATTTTGAACATTTATAATCGTAGGAATACACAGTGTGAATTCTGGAGACTGATTAGTTTGTGTTCATTATTTTTAACATTTATATGGAAACGTAGAGAGAAAAAAGACCGGACTGATACATTTTTAGTCAATGTTGAAGCTTTTAAACACCGATTTTTGCCAGCGATAGAATCAGAGCATCAGTATGTGCAGAGCGGCTGTTTCAAAGCAGACATTCTGACTTGTCATGGCAAGGAAAACCATCACCAGTCGACAAACACATTAGCAGTGTCTGTGTTATGTTCCTGCATCCCAGGAACACGAGAGTGTGTCAGTGAGCCAGCATGAGCGAGTCTATAGGTGTGAACTGATTTCACTGCTCGATTGCTCTCGACACGTCAGCATGCCTGTCTTGGAAAAGCTTTCACAGGTAACTTTGTGTAATTCACGTGAGTAAAACAAACATGAGCTGCACTGCACCGAGCTCATCGGACTTACTGCTGGTTGGAGCTGACCGTTGATGCTCGCTGTGCGGAAAGGAGAGTTGGTGGAAAGACGCTTATCCCACTCGCTGGGCCGAGACTCCGGTACAGACTCCATGAAACTCCTTTTCAGCTCGCTGATGCTGGTATGGTGCCGCATAATTTCAGTCTGGGTCTTATCCAGGTCCTTCAACAAGGAGGCAAAAGTGAGAGTAGGTTGATGGAAGGAAACAACTACGCTGAAAGGCAACGATTAAGGTTGAGAAGAAAGCAAATGAAAACACAGGGCTGCACTTTCTATAAGTATATATTAAATATTTCAACAGTGCTGGGTCTGCCATGTCCCACTGACCTTTAGAGGTTGTGGAAGAACAGATTTTCCAGACAAACCAAACTGCTTCATGTTAGCAGTAATAAAGGAAGCAGCAGAGCATTACTAATGATTAGTGCGTACTGTTCTGTGGCTCACAAATCATGGTTTGCATCAATGCCAGCAGAAGATGTTTAATGAGGACAAACACAACAATGTCATCTGACAGAAAAAATTCAGATGGCAGCGCTAACACAACCAAAGCAAGATCGGTGACTGTGTGCACATCCACGCTGGGATGAACGAGCCAAAGCCGGCACACAAAGGAAAAACATGGCCACTGCAAAAAAGTGCAAAACTCATTCTGAGTCATGTCTGCCATTATTCTGTACAGTAATGACTGTTGTTTATGTCGGATGTGGGCAGAGATGGAATCGTTCGGTCTTCAGTGGTTAAAGAGTCTCTCTGATGTTTCACTTTCATTCTGACTCCTTTCAGAAAGGAAGACACGGGTGGAGCGCCGATGGCTTTACATCAGCACAAACACACCTGCTTCACCTGCTGTAACTACTTAAGACCTCAGCTTTGAAGTTTTTCATGTGACAGAGCAGGATGAGAGTCTGTTGAATGTAGACACGTCCTGTCATGTGAACAAGTCAGTACGTTCCATGAAAACTGTTAGCTTTGACGTTTCCACGAACCTCCATTTCTTGTTTTTGAGCCACATCAAGAAAATGCCTCTTCTACTCAAACAGAGCCGATCCGAGCAGACTGAAACGGTGTTTCAGAGATCAAGCGGTTTTTTCTTTACATAAGGTTGAAAAAAGCCAACAATTTAAATGTCACGTACAGACTTTAGAGAGGGATGACACATTATAAAATCACCAGGCTTAGCCATGCACTGCTGTTAGACACATGACGTCTCCTGAGTCCAGGCCAGGATGCTCAACTTTGGAGCCTAATTTTACATATGAATGTTTGATTTGTAGATTAACGAGTATCAGTGCTTCTTGTCATCCCTTTCTTCTGAAATGATGGTGGCAGAATATGATACAGCACAATGGACACAGCAAAGAGAACAACACAAGTCCATTATCACAGACACACAGTGTGTTCAGCATGAGCGCTGCATTAGGGCCATGAAGGACATTCATCATATTAAAAATGTCCTTAACGACCCTGAGTAATGACGATGACAGCAAAGTCCAGAGTGTTAAACATCAGACTGTGAGCGTAAACGACTGGGAAACAAATATACTGACTGGAGCCTGTTTACCACAAAGACTCTGCTTCCTGCTCACTGGCTTGTTGATCAGATACAGTGGATGCAAAAGTATTGGGCCCCCTTGAACTTTCCCACATTTTGTCACATTACAGCCACAAACATGAATCAATGTTATTGGACTTCCAGGTGAAAGACCAACACAAAGTGGTGCACACGTGAGAAGTGGAACGAAAATCAGACATGATTCCAAACATTTGTTACAAATAAATAACTGCAAAGTGGGGTGTGTGTAATTATTCAGCCCCTTTGGTCTGAGTGCAGTCAGTTGCACATAGACGTTGCCTGATGAGTGCTAATGACTACATAGTGCACCTGTGTGTGATCTATGGGGCGATCGTGGCTCAAGAGTTGGGAGTTCGTCTCGTAATTGGAAGCTTGCCGGTTCGAGCCCCGGCTCCGACAGTCTCGGTCGTTGTGTCCTTGGGCAAGACTTCACCCGTTGCCTACTGGTGGTGGTCAGAGGGCCCGGTGGCGCCAGTGTCCGGCAGCCTCGCCTCTGTCAGTGCGCCCCAGGGTGGCTGTGGCTACAATGTAGCTGCCATCACCAGTGTGTGAATGGGTGGATGACTGGATATGTAAAGCGCTTTGGTAAGTAGTAAGTAAGGCGCTATACAAATACAGGCCACTTACCAGGCCATCTAATGTCAGTACAAATACAGCTGCTCTGTGACGGCCTCAGAGGTTGTCTAAGAGAATATTGGGAGCAACAACACCATGAAGTCCAAAGAACACAGCAGACAGGTCAGGGATAAAGTTATTGAGACATTTAAAGCAGACTTAGGCTACAAAAAGATTTCCCAAGCCTTGAACATCCACGGAGCACTGTTCAAGCCATCATTCAGAAAGGGAAGGAGTATGGCACAACTGTAAACCTACCAAGACAAGGCCGTCCATCTAAACTCAGGCCGAACAAGGACAGCGCTGATCAGAAATGCAGCCAAGAGGCCCATGGTGACTCTGGACGAGCTGCAGAGATCTACAGCTCAGGTGGGGGAATCTGTCCACAGGACAACTATTAGTCGTGCACTGCACAAAGTTGGCCTTCATGGAAGAGTGGCAAGAAGAAAGCCATTGTTAACAGAAAACCATAAGAAGTCCCGTTTGCAGTTTGCCACAAGCATTGTGACAGTTTGCCACAATCATCCATGTTTGGAATCATGGATGATTTTTGTTCCACTTCTCACGTGTGCACCACTTTGTGTTGGTCTTTCACGTGGAAGTCCAATAACATTGATTCATGTTTGTGGCTGTAATGTGACAAAATGTGGGAAAGTTCAAGGGGGCCCAATACTTTTGCAAGCCACTGTACTTACACCTACTCTTTGGCTGGTGTGAAATGATGAGGGTTTATGGCTGAGAGTCAGAAAAGCTTGTTTTCTATCCTTCTTGAAACTGCTTGTTGCATGAAGTCAGTCGAGAACACGTTTTTCCCCTCGAGCGTTTGCGATCAAATTATCAGTGAAGTTCACTCTTTTTTTCCAAATGAGAGCAGTGATGGTGTCACACATGGAGCTGATATTGGTTAAAAAGTAACATACGCGTCTCTCAAGGACTCATATTCACAATCCCCTCGCTTAGCTCCGAATCAAACCTAAAGTGCATTAGCAGGGAGTCCCAGCCTAACACCGAGTGAGTTAAAACTTTACTGATGCTTCAACGTTTCTCTTGTTCCACACTTTTAAGCTCAGAGCTAAGACACTTTATGAATAACTTATAATTGTGACAGTTTTAGTCCCAACTTTAAGGGGAAATTCTTAAAAACAAATTCTAAGACTTTTCATAGGATGTTGTCACCAGGAAACAAACTCTTAGTACTTCAGAGTTTTGTGAATCCGGGCCCAGGAGATGATGTTATACTGGGTCCTCTGATAACCAATGAAAAAGGAATTCAGCGCCTTGCTCCTCTCGACCAATCACAGTTTGAAGTGAGTGTTTATGTCGCACTAGAGCTCCAACATTTCATTCACTGACGTAAACCACAGGTTGGAAGGACGATGAATGCATACGTTAGTGAACTTTCCTGGAGATGTTTCCCAGTCATCTATCACACGGACAAACACAATGTGAAAGTAAAGTGAAGCTACTTGCATGAGAGTCAGACAGGAAAATGGTGCATGCCAACCCTTTAGGGTTAAACTAGGAAGAACAAAAGACAGAACAAAAGAATGAAAGAACTAAAGAACAGAGCTGTGACAGCAAACAGCGCTTATTTAAGACTGAAGATACAAACCTCCAACATTAAATTGCTATGTCTGATATAAATTGTTTCACCCTCAAGTTTCTTTGATCTTTTCTGTGGAAATGAGGAAAAAGGAAAACACTGGTTTAACATAAGAACTGGTTCGAACATTTCACATGTGATTCTGAATAGTGTCCCATGAGCACGACTGACCAATGACATGAGCCGTATCAAAAACGAGCTGTGCAATCACAACAACAATGCAGGCTGCAGCCCGACTGCGTCCAGCTCAGTAACGTTAACAACAGTCATGTGTTTGACGCAGCAGGCTGGGACCCAGTTCCTCTCCATCCCCACACTCAGTGAGCTGGTGAAGGCTCTCTTAACTGCACTAAGGCAGAAACACTGGAGATTCTGAGGAACCTCGCTTTTTACAACTAAAACAGGAAGTTGGCTTGTTATTAGCCTCTGCAGTGATTTATACCGCTACCAGCTGAATGCACTGAGATCCATCACCTGTTATTAAATGCACCGATGGTTCAACACTGATCTTATTCTTCTTTCTTAATAGAACTAAATCAATATTTCATTTTGATCATTGCTGACACAGTCAGTGTGAAATATACTGGACACAAACATGGATGGCAGCCTCACAGCATCGTCGGTGCAGATTTAATGTTGGAAGGCTTTATAACCTGAGGTGGCAGAGTGTCCACACAGAAATATGTAGGGATCCCAGGGGAACTAGGTCGCATATTTGCTGCACATCTATGGACGGCACATTCTGTGCATGCAAACTGCTGCAGTGGCAGTGCGGTGTGCAGGAAGTGCAGGAGGATGCGTGCCTGTCTCCTGAGTCAGATCTGGAACTAATGCTTTCAAAAAATCAAACACTATTCAGTGACTATTTCAGGTGTCTCGTAGATGGATGAAAATACCTGAATGCCTCTCCATGCCATGAGCCTAGCTCTTTTTAATTTAAATACATCTGCATTCATTTTAAAACATGTGTCGACAGTCAGAATGGAGAGAAGGCAACATGAAAACATTTCAATCATATTTCAATTTAAAGCCCAAAGAACGTGAGGACATTATGTGAAATGTAAATAAATGTATAGCATTCAATGATTTTCAACTCTCACATATTTTACTCTCAGCTCAGAAAACAGTATGTTTAAACTGAGACGTCTTAATATTTTATGAAAAATAAGCTCCTTTTGAATTTGATGGCAGAAAAACATCCAAAAACAAGTTGGCATGAGGGCAACACAAGGCTGGAAAAGTCAGTGGTACTAAGAGGAAGCAGCTGGCTTGCTACGTCAAGCAACGAAGAAGCCGTGTGTGAATATGATGCAGAAAGGCTAAAGTCGTCTCTGTGCAAAGGTTAATTAAATGGACTAAGGAACCTAGTCCATAGAAACAAAGAGGAGAGGAACCAAAGCCTGCATCCCTGATGGTACGGGGGTTAGGGTACACACACGTTTCAGTGTAACATCTGCTCCTATCCAGATGTTGTTATCATGGAAGAGCTTCATATTTCAGCAGGTCAAACTGCACGTATTACCACAACATGGCTTCATACTGTCCAGACTGTCCTGAACTATCCAA
Source organism: Pundamilia nyererei (assembly GCF_000239375.1). Classification (NCBI taxonomy): domain Eukaryota; kingdom Metazoa; phylum Chordata; class Actinopteri; order Cichliformes; family Cichlidae; genus Pundamilia; species Pundamilia nyererei. Next base: position 61,920 of record NW_005187910.1, read on the forward strand.
ACCTTGAGAACATTTGGGCCGCCGCGTAATGACAAAACTAAAAACACTCCCGAGCAGCCACAGAGCTCCACAGCATGCTCAGGACAGGCAGCTGCAAAGCTGCAAACACGCTCCTGTCCCAGCTTTGTGCACACCTGTTACATCATATCACACAGAACCAGTGTTTTTCATTCAAATGTGAAAACGTCTCAGTTTAAACATTTTATGTTTTACTGTGAATAAAATACCTGTTTATGTTTCCCTCTTTTTCTTTATCCTGACATTTTTGGAACTGGGGCTGTGCCGTCCCAACACATTACACTGGTTATGTAGGGCTGGGCGATATATCGAGTTTTTTAAAAATATCGATATATTTTCATACGAGATATAAGATGTGACAATATCGTTTATATCGATATAGTCTATGTTACGTTATAATTATACTTGTGGAGCCGCAGGTTTGCCTCTCTTTCGTCCACTTTTGTCTCTACGCAACGTTACTCGGCCTCGCCTCTCCTTCACTGAACACAACTCCGCCTCCCCCATAGCTTCATCTGCAGGCAATGACAAGATGAAAGCGGAAAATCTCCGTTAGCGAGTTACCGCGGATCGTCCCGTGCGTGGGGCTGGACGGCGCGTGCTAACGAGCTAACCGCGCTAACGAGCTAACCGCGCTAACGACATGCAGCCCGGAGGAGCTGCACGGCCTAAAATCCTTTCATTTTCTCAAAACTCGACAGTGCGCCTTATGTATGAATTCTGGTTGTGCTTACTGACCGCGAACCGATTTTATGTGGTACACAGCGCTCAGCAATCTGTCAAAAAATGTTTTAATATGACTTTGCTAAGCTACGGAGCTGCACCGCTTGATGGATTGTCGGAGGATTACGGCTACCGGGGAGGAGCCTCGCGGAGTGATACGTACTGTGCTTCAACGTAATATTACCGTACTGTGTGTGTATAAGGAGCACAAATGGCACCTGTTCACAGACGTGGTGCAGCTGTGAAATCTGTCTCTTTGTTATTATGCTCAGTGTCTATTAGTTTACATTTTGACTGCACAATTGTGAGCTTTTTGTTATGCACAAAAACAACATTGTTTTCTTTTATTTATGGACCATGATTATTTAATAAATGCTGATAATTTATTTTTGAGTAATTTCTTCGTGTACATCTACGCTGTATGTAAATAAAAGTGCCCGTGTGACATCTGGGACACAGTGTGACTAAGAACTCTCTTTTTGTTCTTAACTTATGGCTAAAAAAAAAAAATATCGAGATATATATCTTATATCGCCATCCAGCTAAAAAATATCGAGATATGAATTTTGGGTCATATCGCCCAGCCCTAGTTATAGGAGCCCACTTTAGCCCACTTTAGCCCACTTTAGAGGCTCACACTTATTTACACATCCAGCACTTACAGATAGAAAGAAAGAAACTACTACAATAATATAATAATAATAACAACAATAATCATAATAATAACAGTAATAATACGAGAGACCCACTTTGTCCAAGAGCTGCAGGCAATGAGAGATACAGTTCAAACTTGCAAAGTTGAATGATTTATGATTCAACTTCAGAAAAGCTCAGAGAAAATACAGCAGCATTCACAGGGAAGCAGGCAGCAGAAATAATGAAACAACCAAGGCAGCAAATCACTGTGTCAAAATAAAGATGAGCTGATGTGTAGCTGATGCAGGGATCACAGCGCAGCAGTGACAGGCTAACCTTCCTCACTCGAACCATCTCCATCTTTCTGTCCTGAAGAGAGTGCTGCTCTCCCATCAGAGGAAACACAGGTGAACATGTTACTGCAACTCAGCAAAACTCAGTACACACACACACACACACACACACACACACACACACACACACACACACAGATATTCCTTATACACGATACGAGCATATGCAGATCCAGTTATAAAAACGTCTTTAATCTGTAGGTGGTCTGATCCATCATGCAGCAGGTCTGATCATGTACAAGGAAAACAAACCTGGCTTTTTCGTTCTTTTTCCCCATTAGTGATGGCCAAAGACGGGGCATGCCTCCGCTCTCTCCTGCCCACCGTCTAGTACATTAAACAAAACTCACATGCTGAGGATCAGCTTCAGGAAAAACAGGACAACAGCCTTCATATAGTTACAACCAAGGGTGAAGTAGCCAGAGCGCTGGTCTGTGTTCACTTTGCAAATGTAAATAAAGTTGTAGTCCAGCGTAGTACATCAGCTTCTACTGAGCACAACTGAAGGCAAGTTAGCATAAACTGACAAGCAGCAGTTCATTTCCAATCAGCATTTTAAACAAAGGACACTGAGTCCACAGGGGCCGTATTTTCCAGGAAGAGAGAGGAGAAAAGCTAAGATGTGATCACTTCATTTATACAAAGTTATACAGGAATTGTGCTGTAGATGTACAGCGCTCACCCAGTGTCTGTCAAGCTGAACCTCTCTCTCCTCTCTGGGTTGCTCTGGTCTTGTGAATCTCAGATTATAAATTATGCTGCGGTATTTTCCCCAATAATAAGTAGAGTTAAGGCTCGGTGGTAATCCCCTACCTTAATCTCTGGAGTAGACTTGGCACTGTGGCTCTTGACGCTGTCACTTGTCAGGCATTGTGCCAGTAGCTCTGCCTTTCTGCTGGAATATCGGTGTCCTCTGGGCGTGGAGACATCGTGGTGGTCAGAACGAGGCAGGGTGGGTAGCAGGGGTGACGGGGTGGCCTCCCCAGGTGACACTGGTGACATAACAGGGGCACTGACAGGACGACTGGACTTGTTGTCGGGAGTCGACACCATTGCTAGAACGGAAGAGACGATAGCCTCGCTTTGTTTTTGGAAACCATTCAACAATAATTCTTTATGATGTAATTTATCAATAAACACTACTTGGACCCATTAATGTACCCAAGGGTTTAGGAAGCAAGTCAACTGAATCAGCTCAAAAGTACTCGTACTACAAAAAGCACCCAGTCCGAGTGCATTGTGTGCTGCCACTGTGCTCTTGGCAGCTATCTTTGTGAATCAGTCTTTGTATAGAAATGTCACTCAAATCCTGAAACACATCAAAGCCACCAGCTGACACAGAACACACGTATACACGTGAACGGACTGATTAACCCTCGAAAGCCTAAACCTGTTGCTGGCGTCAAACAGGTGTTTGCAACTTTTCTTCCAACATCTGTAACTCCTGGACCTCAACTGAAAGAATTACAACAGGTTGTGAAAGCAGCAACTCTGTGCTTTTTAGTCATATTAGGGTCATTACAGTAAACGCATGTACGGCGCCGCAGCAGCCCTGCAAAGATCACGGTCTGCTGAGAGCCTGCCTCCCTCCTCCTGCTCCATCCCCTGCACCTCTTGCATCACAGAGGTGCAGGAGAGCATTCCTCCTCTGTCCCCTCCTGGCCAGCTGTGTCTCAATCTCAATCACACACACACACACACACACACACACACACACACACACACACACACATACACACACACACACACACACACACACCAATAAATACTTAAATAGAGAAACCTTATGAACACGG
>NW_005187910.1:65465-70409 GCF_000239375.1 Pundamilia nyererei
ACACACACACACACACACACACACACACACACACACACACACACACCAATAAATACTTAAATAGAGAAACCTTATGAACACGGGTGCTCACAGACGCACTATCTCGGTCTGCTGCCTCTGAACATGTCTTGTATCATTAGTGTGCTGCTCAGCAACATTTAATTGTTGACCGTTACTCGTGCTCATGTTGGTTGTTGTTGTCTTTCAGCAGGTGATGAAGCAGATTTTCCCTCTTCTTCTGTTAACTTTCTGCCAAATTCTTTCTTTTGCCTTTTGTCTGCCGTAACGACCATAATACTACTGAAAAAGCACAGATAATTTCAGGAACTGTTGGAATTTTTCGATTGCAACAGTGGGTCAAGAGTTTTGGCTAAAACCGATGGCAGCATGGGCGCACCCGACCGTTTTATACATACAGGTCTGTTGTCGCTGTTTGCCCAAGGACTCATAGGCCAGACTGAAAAACACGAGTGCAACACAGAGTCCGTCTGTTAGTAAAGGCGTACCTCCATCCAGACTGCGAGAGTTCCTCTTGCTGGAGGAGCGCTGGAAAAGGGGAGCTGGTCTGTCAATCAGAGAGCTAGCCTGTCTGGTCTGCGCCTGAGTCCGACCGCTGTAACGAAACTTCGAGCCCAATGCTAGGAACTTCCTTGGGGTGGTGGCCATCTCAGAGGAGGTCAGCCTGCACATAAGAATATTGATCTTCAGCTCTGAAAAAAGCCACAGCTCCTTCAGAAATGCAGCACGATGAGAATGCAACACCTGAAGAAGGTGTGATGTTCGACACACACTTTCCACAGCTTTTTGGCTGCCTTGTAGTTGGGAAGCTTGAATCCAATGGCACTCTCATAATGTTCCACCTGTTAGAACAGACACGAACCTGCTGTGAACAAGACTAACAGACCTTAGAAGGACGAAAAACAAAAAGGACGTTTTTGTGGCGGTTTACCTCGGATGGTCTTATTTTGATGAAGAAGCTGCTTCGTTTGTATGAGACTTTGAGGACTTTGGGCCAGGGGAAACGGTTGATCCTCAGTTTATCTTTGTAAACCATCAGACCACTGGCACACACCCCCAGTATGATGTCAACTCCATCCAGATCCTAACAGATATTCAGAATGAAAGAAATAACTCCTAAAGCAATGTAGGCAAATAAATAAACAGGAGATACTGAATGAGAGAAAGTTTCCAGCCCAGTCAGCACGCAGTGGTCTAAAAGATGCTCCTTGGATCACTACACCTGGTTATGTTTACTTCATCTGGACTGTTGAGCTCTTTTCTGACTGGTGGTGCAACCGACATGTGCTGCTCCCAAGCATCCACAGGGGGGCAGTATCATCTTCAAAGTGCTCTCCTATATTTATTTTTAATACCTGCTCTGATGTGAGGAGAATGACCTTATTTCTGATGTGCACACTGTCACACTGCACAGACGCCACAGGGAGCACCACATTCACGCCAACATGTAAGAGGACAGGTTCTCTGTGAAGTACGTGAACTACCTGCTCCCAAAGTTAGCATGGAAAACAAGGGTGAATCACTACTCACTATTTATTGATTGGAGCAGTTAAAAATAGTCTATAAGGAATAACAGGAATAATAAGAGCAGCTGAGGATGCTCACCTTGGCCTGGTGGAGGTCCACTCCATACATGGAAAGTTTCTTGGCATTCTCCAGGAACATCAGATCTGCCTGCGCCGGGCTCATGGATCTGCGATGGCACCCCAAAGAAATCCAAAATCTTTAGCTTCTGTGACACTGACTGAATCCACACTTGGATGTTAAATGTGTAACGGCGTCAGCTGCTTTACTACATGTTTCACTTTAGAAACAAGAGTTTCCACTGCAGCTGCCTCCACCAGTGTGTGAATGTGAGTGAACTGTACAGCGCTTTGAGGGCCCTGAAAAGTGCTGTATAAATGCAATCCATTATTATTATTCCATGAAGCTCACACACAACTTGACCGTTCAATTATTTCTGATGTTTGTTAGCTTAACTTCCCTGTCTGCAAAGACACATGTCACATGTTAGTGATGCTGCGGACGTTTCCGTCTATCGCATGTGACCGATCGACGGTTTCGCACAAACCTGAGATACTGACAAGTTTTTTATCTGGACGTGGACATAATGTGCAAAGTCTCAGCTTTCATTTGAAGGTATTCACATCCAACTTGGATGAAGGGTTTATGAGCGTCAGCTCCTTAACATGTGCCACCCACTTTTTACAGGGACCAAAAGTAATTGGACAGTTGATTGACAGGCTACTTCATGTGCAGCTGTGGGTGATTACGCCGTTACGTCATTATCAATTAAGCAGATAAAAGGCCTGGAGGTGATTTGAGTGAACAGAACAGACAACATGTGGTCAAAGGAGCTCATGCAGGTGAAACAGGCCATCCTTAAACTGTGGAAACAGAAAAACTCATCTGAGAAATTGCTACAATATTAGGAGTGGGAAAATCTACAGTTTGGTGCATCCTGAGAAAGAAAGAAAGCACTGGTGAGCTCAGCAACACAGCAACTCGTGAACTTTACATAAATTCTCTGCAATAAGTGGCAAGACAGTGGCCCAGCGGTCACGCCAAGAGTGTACTGGGTTCAAATCCACCATCATCCCAGTGAGAATGTGGTCGCCCTGGATAAGTGGAAGAAAATAAATGGATGGATCTACAACTAATGAAATAAGAGTTCCACTGGGTGACTGACCTGTATGTGCGGTGCAGCTCCATCATTTTGTCCTCCAGCTCCTTGGTTTGACCTTGGGCCATTTTCATTTCTTTAGCATATTCACTGCCGTGCACTTCAGGGTCATATTCACCAAGTTCTGACTGCAAAGCGTAGGAGCCCAGCAGAGCCAAAGTAACGAAGGAGCAGGGAAGGCGGCCCTGGAGGATGTCCTTTCGCAGCTGGAGACAAAGATAGTATCTGCAATGCACATGCAGTTCTCACATTAATTATAGATAGATGGTAAAGGACCTGGATTAATACAGTCGTACTGTGAGATGTGTTAAAGCCCCAGAAAACTATGGTGGAAACCAGAGTCAGAGCTGAACTCGCACGCTCACTGATGAACGCATCAAAGGTATATTTGATCCAGCTCGGACTCACAGAGGCTGGTCGGGTTGTTGCTTCACCTACTGAAATAATACATAACCAATGTCAATCTGGAGAAGGTCAAATAATACTGAAAGGAAAGATGGAGGCTCCACAGGTTAGAAACAGACATGCAGCTTGGATCCATCTGACTGACTGAAAACTTCTTAAATGCCACAGAAAGCTCTGAAGCCTCCAGCTGATAAACTGGAGGCATTTTCATCCTTGTGGGAACTAAAAACACACACATGGACTACACACCCCGTCCACTGTGTGACACAATAAAACTATTTTCACCAGTGGGAGACTGGATATGTGCTGTACCTGGTGATGTCTTCTGATAGCTGGGCTGGGTCCGGTGGATAGAATTTTACATTGAAAGTGAAATTATAGTTGGCACCTTGAGACAGAAAGGAAGGAGTGATTAAACGATTACCCAGACTGGTCGCAGTAACCCATGAATATGTGTGCAAAAATCTTTATTTCCCTGCTCACACAAATCTACCACTGGATTTATGAAACGTGGCTAATTTTATTAATCATTCTAAATCAACAGGCTCATGAGTTTTACTTGCAATCTGCATGCTGCCACACTCATGCTTCTCTTTATAAGGAAACACATTTGTCTGCAGTGCAGTGGTCAAAGCAAAAAAGCAAGAGAAAGGCTGCCTGAAAGTGAAACTACAGCGTCCATGTGGAGACAAAACAGTGACGGTTAAAAGTACAAACGTTGCTGAATATCGTTCCTCCTCAGATACTCACTGTGACTGAAGATAAAGTTTAGGAAAAGACAGGCGTGAGAAAACATGAGGACAGACAGACCTAATCTGAAACTCACAGCAATTACTGTTTGTGAGTGAGGCTCAGTGTCACAGAGACAAACACACGTTTTCTTTGTGGAAGAGTTGAGCTCACCTTGTACCTGCCTGCGGATCTCTTTGGTCAGGTCCATCCAAGTCTAATCAAGAAAATGTCACATGCAGTTTAAGCTTTAGTGATATCGGACCATCAACTCCTTCAATAACAGGGCAAAGGGTTAGTGTAATCATCAGGTACAATGACGTGAATGATACCTCCTAATGGAACAGTGAGGCTGGGATTGTTGGATACTGACCGTTACACTGACGCTCACCTTCATAGTGGGAGTTTCCCAGATTGCCAGGCCGTAGTAGTCTTTTTCCAGCAGGTTCAGGTGGTCACACACTTTCATGAACAGCTCCTGGCCTTTAGCGTGTTTCTAACACACAAACACACACACTTGCCTTTTACATCTCAGTGATGTAATGCATCAAAGATGAATGCCTCACCCTGAGCCTAAACCTAACCATAAGCCAACTGTAACCCTGACACTAAAGGCACATTTTGCGGGGATGTTGGTCCCACAGGGATAGTAACACTCGAATCTTTGGTCCTCACAAAGATGTATAAGTGCGCACGCACAAACACATGGAGCAGACATTAGATTTACCTGCTAATGTAACACACCTGATATCACACGCAGGATAATGTGGTCAGAAATAAGCAGTGGAGAAACAGACAGCAGTGACAGGGACTCCAGCTTCTCCTGGACTGGTCTGGTACCACTATGAGTGATGGTTACCACTAAGTACGGCAGCTGAACCACCTTTGTTTGCTGGCTTGATGGTAACAGAGGTGTTCTACATAGTGTCTGTTTCAGTGACACGGGCAGCGAGCGCCATCAGCTGCTCGCATGTGTAAACAAAGCAGTCCTGCACAAATGACTCCTTAAGCAAGAATAAAGAGTTTATGAAATAACTCAGGAATTGGGTTAATGTGTGTCTGTCTGTGTGTGTGTGTGTGTGTGTCTGTCTGTGTGTGTGTGTGTGTGT
>NW_005187910.1:72084-94815 GCF_000239375.1 Pundamilia nyererei
TGTCTCTGTGTGTGTGTCTGTGTGTGTGTGTGTGTGTGTGTGTGTCTGTGTGTGTGTGTCTGTGTGTGTGTACTTACGTCCAGCTCACACTCGTACTGAGTGTCGTCCAGCAGTGTGACTTTGATCTGCATGGTCTTGGGTCGGCGCGGCGCTCTGGGAGCTTTGGCTTCTTCTTCTGCTGTTTTCTCGTCCTTTTCTCCCCTACTGCCTTCTTCAGGGCCAGACTCCTCCTCCTTTTTCTCTTTGTCCTTCTCCTCTTCTTTCTCCATGGTAACCTCCCCTTCCTTGTCCTCGTGTTTCTCCTTGTCTTTTCCAACCTTGTCCTCGTCAGTCTCTTTCTTCTCTACCTGGGTAGCCTGACAAAGACACTTCGATGATGAAGCAGTCATGTAGTAACTGATATATTTATATGTGTAAAAACATCAGTGTCTTTGCAAAAAGACTAAAGTGCAATTCATACTACTAATCTGAACACCAGCTGACAACCTTGTTTGGGTTTAATGCCATCACAGGTGAAACTGAGCAGTTCATACTGGAAAACAACAGTTACTGTGTCTAAACCGATGGATGCAGGGGCTGTCAGAGTTATGAAGAGGATGCACATCGTGCTATGGTGCAGTTTTGATGGAGATGTGCATGTCAAGCATTACAGCTCAGCAAAAACTGTGAGATCATCCACACATCTGAGGTGTCACAGTGTAAACTATGTGAACATGTAGCACACGGAGGATCTTAAATAAGTCACAGCGTAATCAGACTTTATAAAGGTGATCCAGGCTACACCTGAAGGAGCCCAACACCACCTTTGTAATGTTTCTCTTGTAGCCTGAGCAGGGAGGAGGCTTCATGCACCGTCTACAGTCAAGAGTCTCAGGTTTGGAAAATGATTTGCTCAGTAATGTAAAAGTTGACGCATCCTATAAGAAATACTTTGCAACTCGATCCATGACACATTTCCTTACATATCACAGGTAAGACCTAAGTCTGTAACACAGTCACCAACACAGGCTGACCTGAGCCTCAGCGCTGCTTACTGAGTGCTGGTCAAGGGCGACCTCGCCCTCTGTTTTTAGTTCAGGTTCGGGGTCAGCGATGGGTGCTTTAGCTTCTTCCTCCTTGTCCTCCTTTTCTCCACCCTCGCTCTCACACTGTGAACGCCTTTTCAGGAGGGAAGAAAAGAGGCGTGTGAGACCGCGGCCAGCAGGGTTGTGGTTTTGAGGTCGGAGCTGGTCGTCCTCTGGAGTGGGAGGTCTGGCGCCCTGGCCAGCTTCCTCCTGCTGCCTCGGCTTTTTCTGGTGACTTTCTGCCTCGTCTGTTGTCATGTCAACAGCTGTGGAGGTAGATCAGAAAATAGAAATGAAATCAGACAGGTTCATGGTTCAGGCAGATTGGCTTTGTGGAGCTTAAAAAACTGATACTTTACCATCATGCATCAGTCCATCATAACAGCGTTACCAATTCACAATCAGACTGATAAGAGAAATGCTTTCTCAGAGATCAAACCTTTCAAACTTTTCTGCAACAGAACGGATCAAAACCCAGCAAATACAAATACACTAATGTCAATTCAGTTGTTAGCAACCTTAAGGTGGTTTATATTGCTTTAGCAAAAAGGAAAGTTTGAAGCCTAATCTTGAAAGTAGAGATAGTGTCTGTCTCCTGAATCCAAACTGGAAGCTGGTTCCACAGAAGAGGGGCCTGAAAACTGAAGGCTCTGCCTCCCATTCTACTTTTAAATACTCTAGGAACAACAAGTAGGCCTGCAGAGCAAGAGCGAAGTGCTCTAATAGGCTGATATGGTACTACAAGGTCATTAAGATAAGATGGGGCCTGATTATTTAAGACCTTGTATGTGAGGAGCAGGATTTTGAATTCTGGATTTAACAGGAAGCCAAAACAGGAGAAATCTGCTCTCTTTCTAGTCCCTGTCAGGACTCTTGCTGCAGCATTTTGGATCAGCTGAAGGCTTTTCAGTGAGTTTTTTGGACATCCTGATAATAATGAATTACAGTCGTCCAGCCTGGAAGTAATAAATGCAGCAGTTATCAAAGTTCCTGTACAACGACAATGTCTGTGGGATGGTTACCAGGATGCTGAATTAACTGGGAATTTATTCAATGAGTATTACAAAACTGCTCAGTGGCTAAAAAATAGAGGTTGTGTTTTGGCTTTGAAACTGACTACATTTGAATCCCAGTGTTTGGTTATTTAGAAAGCATGTGAAATGAACCCCGATCACAGAGAGACAACAAAAACATCTGACCTGACATTATTACAAGCGTTACATCACATTATCTTCATTTAAGATGCCACACTGGGCTGCAGTGTCAGTTTTTCACCACTATTGCTAAAGGGGTGAAAGCTACACTCTCACTTTCAGATGATGCTAATGGCAACATAAAACTCGTGGTGACTGCTGGACGCGTCACTCTTCTGGCAGAACAGTCGTTTTCCTGTCTGCTTGTCACAGTGATCCCATCCCCAGCTCGGTTTGGGATTAATGTGGTCCTATGGGAATTACACCAGGTGGGTGGCTGCATGACCATCAGCTGATGAAGCACAACAGTCAGAAATGTTGCTGCTGTAGCACCCCCCCGCGCACAAACACATCCTCCAACCACACACACCCATATTTTGTTTTAGTAAACAATTAAGCAAATACAAGTAAACTGCAATAAATTACAGGTAGTAATAAAATAAGCTACTAACTCTTTTACGCTGCGTCCACACACGGAGCTGTTTCTGTGTGTTTGGACCTTTCGTCCACATGTAAACGGCGTTTCGAATCACCGAAAACTGAAGTTTTTTTTAAAATGCTGGAATACAGAGTTCGTCACGCAACGTCAAAGGTATGCGCCTTTTTCCACGTCACGCTGTGGCCACGTTATTGTTTACATGAGATGAACTGCAAAATAGCAGATAGAGACAAATACTGTTAATCTGACTGTCTGCAGGTTTACACACAGTTACTGTCCCTCCATTTACAAAGGCAGAGGCGTCACGGTGTGATTATTTTACATGTAGTTGTTTTTTTCATGTGTAATAATGTTCAACATTGCTGTCAACACAGTTTTCAAAAAATGCCTCTCTGTGCAAAATGGGTTCAAAAACATAAACAGCTGTGGGATCCTGTTTGTCCATGAGTTTGAGAGCCCAGCACTGCTCCCGACGCAGGGAAACTAATTCTGTCGCAGAGACCTACGTCGGCACTTGTGCAGGTGAAGCCAAAAGGAGGATTTGCTTCACCATATTGTCTAGCATTTGGCTTGGAATGAAGTTGGTTTGGAAACATATTCAGCGATGCTTCATCTCCTGCTTTGCGTTTGTGTGGGCGCCCCGTCAAAAACCTGTCCATGATGCTAGCAGTGTCCAAGCGTTTTGTTTTTGCTTTTTTTCATACCCCTGCAATGGCTCTGCGCCCCCCCTCCCCCCCCCTCAGGGGGCGGGCCCCACACTTTGGGAACCTCTGATCATTATTAAGAGATGAAAAGCCATTGAATCAACTGAACATATAATTTATTATGAAACAGAAAACTAGATTGTTTTTACATGAGTGATCAGTGTGTGAATTCAAACACTTGCTGCATGCAGGTCCTCGGCCTCTTCAGACTTTCCACAGGCATTGCTGCTTTCATTGATACTTTAGCACTGCTAACCTCATGTGATTAGACAAACTTTAGATGCAAACTGCATCTCTTGTTTACATTATTTACTCGGGGCTCTGTCTGTTGCCCCACTCAACAGGTTGCAAGTTCAACTGGAACCTGAGATCCACAAACCCGTTACTGCTTTATTTTTACAGATGCATTCAGTCTTTTGTTTCTATTCATGATTTTTCACTTTGGAATACATAAACTACTGGACATACTAACTGGAATTAGCAGGCTAATGGTGCAGACTGGTGGAGGCAGGGAACAAACCACCAACCTTCCTCCAGCAGATAACCTGCTCCACCTCCTGAGCTACAGCCACCTCGCAGCTACCTTCAAGAAGTTTTTAGTAAAACCACGGCCCTTTCATTCCTACCTCACAGACCGTACGATTGCACAATTGAACTATTCCTTGGAGCTTCGCTCTCCACCAGACTTCTCTGCAATGTGTCCGGACCCAAACGAGCGGCCATGGAAAAATGGATGGGCTTCGCAGTCGGGTTTCTTTTTGTGGAGAAAAATGACAGAACCGCCCGTGCATAGATTACCAGGGCCTGACATCACAATCAAAGACAAGTATCCACTGCCTTTAATGAACTCCATGTTTGACACTCTTCACGGAGCTGCTATTTTTACCGAACTCGACCTCCGCAGTGCATCCGACAAAGAGATGAATGGAAAACCGCATTCAATACACCACTTTGAATACCCGGTGATGCCGATTGGGCTAACCAACCCCCAGCCATCTTTCAAGCTTTGGTATGTTCTCAGGGATTTTGTGGACAGGTTCGTGTTTGTTTACCCTAGATGACATTCAGATATTTTCCAAGACTCTTGAGGAACACCATGTGGCTTTTCTCACGTCATCTCGAGGAGAACTATGATGTGGGTGACAGGGAGGTGTTAGTAGTAAAGCTCGCTCTGAAAGAATGGCGGCATCTGTTGGAGGCAGCCGAGCAGCCGTTTGCTATCTGGATGGATCATGAAAACCTAACTTACCTGAGGACAGCTAAGAGACTGAGTGCACGGCAGGCACGTGGGTCACTGTCTTTGCCAGGTTTAACTTTTTTATTTCCTACCGTCCACGCTCACGGAGCATCAAAGCCAATGCATTATCACGCCAGTTCGCCACCGACACAATCGCTCTGAGGTCCCAACCATTCTCCCCGCTACAAGCAAGATTGGGTTCATTGCCTGGGATGTGGAGGTCGCCATTCGCCGGTACTGGAGATTGACCCTGATCTGGGTATTGGTCTCGTGAATCGGCGCTATTTACTTGCAGCAGCCCGTTCCACGATTCTGGACCGGGTTCACGCTGCCAAATTCTCATGGCGGACCATTCCATTTCCCCATCATGTCACGCTACACCTGCAAGCCAGTGAGCCACTAGAAAGCCATTCAGTTGCCTTATTACCTCACTCAGCATTTCTCTCCCTCTGTTTCAGTGACCTCTATCCCCGACCCACGAGCCGTGACTGCTTCAGACTCCTGTTAGATTCTCATTTCATGTTTCCGGTGCTTAAGTGTTACTCTTGTGTCTTTGTAAATAAAACCTACCAGTTTGCCTCTGTCTGTATTTGGGTCCATTTTCATGTACTAGCCCCTGCTGCCATAACAGGAATATTAGTCTCTACTATTTCAATTTGTCAGTTAAAATCAGGACAGACAGGTTGTAACACCTACAGGCACATAAAGTTGATGGTGAGAATCCTTTTCTGGCTTAATACCAGGACCAACACTTCCAAGACACTGGAAGCTAACCCACCTAAGTAACTAACCAGAATCTTTATGTAAAAAAGTCAAAAGTTAGTGACCAGGGTTCAGCGGGCAACTGGAGAAAATATATTTACATCCATGGATGAACAACGTTGTTCGTGCATTATCATCTCTGTACTGTGTTTTACTGCTATTGGGTCATAAACTAGATCATTCAATGACTTGACATTCTGACCAGAAGAGAAAATGGTAAATTAATAAGATTAAAGCACCGCAACAGTTCCAAGTCAGCAAGAAACAGAAGGAGACCATGGTGGTGGATGAAGTCCCCAGGGTGGAGAAGGAATGCTTCTTTATAAAGGTAAGAGGTGCCAGGGCTACTGGACGTGAGGGGACACCGCTTTTAACAGGTGCCTCAGATGGGCAGAGATCTGAAGGATGCCAGACAATAAGCTCAGGTTTCTCATAAGTGCTGCCTACAACTCCCTTCCATAGCCCTGCCTGTTTAGTAGTGCTTACTATGGCAGCTGGCGTCCTGTAGGCAGGACAGCATGGCAAGTCTGCATGTTTTCATAACAAAAGGACGCAACAATGAAAAGGAGAAAAGATGGCACTGTCCCAGGGATGCTTCGGGTGGCAAGGAAGTCAGGAAGTCCTCAAGATGTGTAGTGTGATGGCATACTTCAGAGTCAGCTATCTATCTATTATTGTAGGATCTATTGTACAATACAAAGCGCCTTGAGGCGACTGTTGTTGTGATTTGGCGCTATATAAATAAATGAATTTGGAGAAACAGCCGTTTACTCTCACACACTGAGATCTGTCAGTTAAAAAGTCTAAAATCCAACCAACGAGATTAAAATCAAGTTTAAACTGGTTAAGAAGTTTATCGACTAAAAGATGTGGCTGGATAGAATTAAAAGCTGAAGAAAAATCAATAAATACGGGCCGAGCATGAGCTTTAGCTTTAGCATGATGTCAGCTGGTAAAGACTGGCAGATATTTGGTGAACCTCAAGGAGAAGCTCCTCTTCCCAAGAGATATAATAACCACTCTCCGCAGATAGACGGAGAGTGGCAGAGGCCAGGCACCTGACTGCAAAGCCAGGATTTACCCTGTGGAGGCTGGGTGTCAGGACATAGTGGGCAAAGCAGCTGCCCAGCTACTTCATGAGTGACCGGCCCAAACCTGCAGAAAGCCATGAAGGCATTAGGAGAGGAGGCTGAGAAAGCAAGCTTTTGGCTTTGGCTCTGGTGGAAGGATGACAGTTAGCCGGCAACACCACAGTAAAGGCAGCTGCTGGGGGTGCCACAGAGACATCCCCGGTGTGCCACTGCCCCCCACTGGGAGATGTACTGGGATAGGGGGCAAAACATCCATGGATGGCGACCTCCAGTTGATGTGGTGGTGTGAAGACTCCAGTGACACTTAAAGCACCAGGGAACAACTTTGTTAGCTGACCAACGGGTTTCGGCTTGTGGCCTGCATCGGGGTCATCACAAAATACCAAACAGTGTGTGTTTCGATAAAACAAAGAAATACAGGTGAACCAGTCACACATTCACGCATAAACAAGCTGACCAATCAGCATTTAAGGGGGTGGTACTGGCTGATTGGTTGAATCAGAGGCCAAACAGGCTCTGGCCTGAGCCAGGACAGATTTAGGGCTTCAGTTGATGACCTTGCAGCTGACCTTCTGGCACTGGCGGTGACATGACTGGCTCAATGACAAAGCAGGAAACATGCATTAAGCATTAAAACTCTTTGATGTGTAGTATTATTTCCCAGCTGACTGACTCATTCCAGTTTTATTTATCCAAATGCAGTAGCATTTAAAACTATTCTAACTATATATTCTCACAACGACTGTACTGATTCTCATGTATAATTGAAAACTGACATTATTGACATGATGTGAAAACATATACAAAAAAATTACAACTGCAACCATTGCAAAAAGACAAAAACACATTTTTGAATGCACTGAATCTCCAGTTGCTATACAGCCTCAGTGTTTGGATACGCTTACGGTCTCTGATACTATTTTAAGGTATGCTCATAGATTAAAGGTGGAGAGCCAACACGACTAGCACATGAAGTTCCAGAAGCTGCTGGCAGCCCACAGTGCTGAGTGGACACGGGCGTAGCTGCACGAGTGCTGACAGGACAGAGTGCCACAGCTCCAGGTACACTGACGACCGTGATGAGAGCTAAACGCTGTATTTTACAGTTCACATGGTCGGTTTGGTGCGATAAAGAAAAAGTATGCAGATTTAATTTGTGCTGCTGTGTGTGAAATGATGTTGCCAAACACACTGAGCACATCAGGAAGTAAGGAAGAGGTTTCAGCAGAGTTGAGCCGTTGTTCTTAATGAAAGCCTTTCGGTGTTTCTCTGGCCATTGGCTACATTTTTAACTCATTTTCACTCCAGTCCCTGAACATATCACCGTCGCCAGGACAATAGTGTTTTGTTTTGTTGACCTATGAATCAGTCAAACATAAAAAACACACCGAACTCAAAGAATGAACCTGTGATGTGTCTAACACATAACTCAGCAAACAACACATCTTAAACTGTATCTTTAGGCTCTATGTTACCAGCAGCAAAAAAACCGCACAGACCTTTTCTCATTTCTGTGGTTCTATGAAAAATGCCAAAGATAACCCAGTTTGACAAACAAAACATAACAAGGTGATTCCCAAAGAGTTATTAACCGAAATTAGGCAACTCAGCTCAGTTTAAAGGCGAGTTAGTCAAGTACGGGACAAAGGAATACCGTGTAGGCCTGGAAAAAAAGAATCCATGATTTAGAATATTGAATATAAAATGATGTTCATTTAGAAAAATATGGTCTAAAAACAAAAAGAATATAAATGAAAAAAGATGATGCGTTGTAAGGTGACCCTTTAACCGGGAAGCACTGGCCCAGAGTTTCTCAGGAACATGCTGCTCACACGTGGCAACACAACAGGATAGCAACAGTGTAACACTCGGCTCAGCACCTCACACCTCGCTAAACAATGGGTGACATCACGGTGGCCATCTTTTATGTACAGTTTATGCTTTAAGCATAAAACGCCGAACACCATCAACTAACTAGAATAATACTGAATCCGTACAAATGAAAGTTACAAGGATAACAAAGAGATACATTTGTGACATGAGACATATTTGGCTTTCTAAAAGAGCAACGATATAAAAGTGACTACTGCTGAAATATAATCGACATGTGTTTTAAAGCACACTTACTTTTTACATTTACAATTTTCAGAAGGCCCAGTTAGCACCAGTTGGCACCATTATAATGGTTATAAGACACTTCTCTGTCTTCTCTGTTTGAGGTGTGGAAAGACAGACACAGTATTACTGACATTATGTCACAATAACCTGCTCGGGCTCCATGTCTAATGCTCGTCACAGCCCGCAGTCGCTGTGCTGTAGAGCGCCGGCTGTCTTTCCACCCTTGAGAGACTTGATCACCGCCTTGGTCTCGTCAGAAGTGAAGGCACCAGTGTCCACAACGAGTTCATCATTTTTGGCTAAGTCATCATCCAACAAAGGCATATCTGTGGCAGGTTGATTCAGGAGATCTTTGAAGTGCGCTACCCAGCGCTTATCGTGGTCTTTCTGCGTGAGGAGAGGTCTGCTGTCAAGGTGACGGTAAGATCGCGCACGATCCGGAATAGCGTTCTCGTATCGTTCCGATCAGCAGCTTTCCGCTCGACCCATTTGCGTTTATCCTTTCGACAGCTTCGCTTCACCTGCCAATCGGGGCGTCGGTACCACTCCTCTGCGGCTTGCTGTTGTTTATTTCATGCCGTCTGATCCCGGGCGATTTTCGCTCTTCGTTGTTCATTGACTAGCTGCCATGTTCGATCTTGGATTCAACGTTCCTCGAAGGTCCCTCTTCACCGACCGATGGCATTTTCGACGCTGGCCACCATGGCGGTTCGAAGGGCAAGTGGAGGAGGGGTTAAGTAAGTCAGATTATAGTGAGATCAGAGCCAAGAAGTGGTAGAAATGCTTTATATAGTGCACAGTCAAACTATATAATGGTGTCTTTGATTTTGTCTGAAAGTACAGATATAGACACAGATTTTAAGGCATGAGGCCTGTGTTTGGGCACATAGTGGCCCAGTACCAACAATCACAGTATCATTAGGTGGATTTCTAGGTTCAAATTAGGTCAGTGACATGAAGTGATATGACAAGACAGACCAAGCAGTTTAAAAGAGGTGCTAAGGTTTAGGCTGAAAGGAAGGCCTGGTTCACCGGAAACATCAGCAAAGAGTAAAACGTACTTAAGTGTATCTGTATTTCTGACTGCACGGTAGCCTGTGTCAGAGCGCTAAAATTGAGCTTAAGCGCTAAAAGCGGCTTTAAAATAATCTGGGTGGGATTAAAGGCTGCAGTGTGCAGATGTGGAGCACAGAGGATGCTGATGTTAATCAGTAACTACTGCATGAGCCTCCCTCCTCACACACTCATGATCTACACAGTGCCACCGTGTTTGGGGAGAGAAAAAAACATGGAATTCGACCTGACCCAGATGAATCTGTGGCAAGGATTCATCGTTATCCAGCGAAGGAAAAACAAGTTCTGAAACACAAAAACATGTGAATCCATGCACAGCATCTGTGTGAAGAGAGGGCAGTATGGGGTCACACCGAATCAGCAGGCATCAGTGACAACGATGGAGGCAGTCAGCATAGAAACAACACACAGCTCTGAGCATCTGAGGGCTGGGCAGGTAGAGACCATCGTTCAGTTAACAATCGTTTTTATCAATGACCTTTCTTTCTGATGAAAGCAAGACAATAACTAAATAAACACTAATAATCGAAGGAAAGGAAACGATGATGAAATGTAGCAAAACTTTCATTAACGAATAAATAAACAAAAATCCCGGAGAGACAAGATCTCATCAGAAGTGCTCGAGGTGCAGAGCAAGGAGTTTGAAAGTGAGCAGGTCAGAAGAAGAACCTCCCTACGGTTAGGTGGACACATTCGATGTGTTTGTCATGAGTAGCACGTTACTGTAACCAGATTACTTTTTTCAAGTAACAAGTAATGTAAGGGATTACTATTGCAGAAAAAGTAGTTACATTACAGTTACATTCCCGTAAGCACGCTGCGTTACAGCGTTACTAAACTGTGATTTTGTTTGTGAGAGTGTCTCGTGACAATGACGTACGAGCGTGTGACGTCCGTGGCAGCAACAGACGTGGATAACATGGAGTGATGGAGAGAGTACGCGTTGTGGAAGTAATCAGATTACTGTGAGTTTGAATCTGTTAAAAGTGACACAAACATCAGCGTCTGCTGTTCACTCTGTGTGGGAAGGAAACTTCTTTCTGCAGCGAAAAAATGAAACTTCAAATCTGAGCGAGCAGCGAGCGCGCCGCCACGGCAACGTGACATTCACAGAGAAACCCCCGGACCCCCCCACTGACATGACCGCTGTGGGCAAACCTCCACCCGCCCCACTCCTGATAAACAGGTGGCAATAGATTTAAGAGCTGCTGAGTCTTTGATTCTATTTATTTTCTGCTGTGTTTTACTCGCATCTATTTGAAAGAGTGTAAACACAAAACATGATTTTATCTGCTGGAACATGCAGACGATAGGTTTCCATGTTAAACACGTTTCTGCCAGTCAGAGAATGTTGCAAATAATTTAATATTTGCTTGATGCATAAAGTTAAAAAGATGAAAACTAATAAAACTTTTTCATTGGATTCAGTTTCATATGATGGATTATGCAGAAACAGTCGAACACGGCTGAAAGCTAACACTGTTGCTTTATTACATATTCAGGTTGTAACTCATGTTTTTGAAAAACAACTAAGTAACTAATTACTTAATCAGTAATGTAACAGGATTACTTTTTGGAGATGTAATCAGTAATTAGTAACTAATTACTTTTTTCAAGTAACTTGACCAACACTGCTGGTCAACAGTCACACTTTGCTTCCTTGACAGTGAAATTTTTGAAGGCCTAATAACGCACCAAAACTGCAGAGAGATACTATTGAGACCTTGAGAAACAGTCTGCAGACGTGTATCGTGTTCTTTGCCTTGTTTTAGTGTCTGACTTGGAACACTGAATGAATATGAAGTAGCAGTGAGATGTGTCTGATGTGCTGTGACAACAATGGATGTGGCAGCATGTAGCAGACAGCAGCGCTATAAAACCACCGAGAGCATCCACACCTCGTTGCTTTCTTCTGCTGCGCTTGAACTGAAGTGAAGAACTTTTCTCCGTCTCACCGGACAATAATCAAAGAGTCCAGTCCTCATGATGATGATGATGATGATGATGCGCTCTGCTGTGAGCGCTGCAGGCCTGGGTACCAGAGCGCGGTGCTGTTCATGCTCATAATGTATGAAAGCACGAAACGGAAGCATCTCTTGGTGCGCTGGTTGTGTAACACGAATGCGCGGATTGCGGTGGTCACGGATAAAGAAGTAGTGCATCCGCTCATGCTGTTACATCATCGCTGTATCATCAGACACGACCTTCTACCATGCAGAAATCATCCAAACTCCACTAACGCTGTTTTTCTGACCCGTTTTCCTGCATTTTGCTGCCGTGACTCAGTCAACACTACAGCCCGGCGCTGAGCGTGGGACAATAAAAGGGGCGGTAGGTGTACCTGTCTGCAAATGGCGCTGGATGTGTGCGTGAGCAGCTCGTGTGATGCCGAGGATCACTCACCCGCTCACCTCAGAGCATCCGAAAAGAACAGGTCCTGTTTGAAAGCGGTGTCAGCGTGCACTCGTCCTCACAGGCATCAGTTAGAGAGCGCGCTCATTCATCAGCGTTATCAAGCGGCTTTAACAAAGTGTTTGGGTACCAGGCGCCAGATGGCACTTTGCCCTGAGCATTGTCTGACAGACAGCGGTACGTGCAGGCTAGAGGTGCATGTACGGACCGCTTCGTTGTCATGTCAGCAACAGCCGCCTCATCGTAAGGCAGACCCTACCCTGTCCACATACAGCAGTACTCAACAGCCTTAATATATGCAGTCAGTTCTAGGACCTGCTGCATTCTCTGGGCATACTTATATGGCACTTTATACAACACTCACACATTCATACGAGCACCACTGTGCAGTAAACCACACTGTAAACATACAACACTATTTATTTATTTCTCCTGATTTGTATATTTGTACACTTAAAATACTGTTCATATGTCTGCGCTGAGTGGGAGCTGCTCTGTATCTCACTGTGTGTGTACGGTGACAGTAAAAGGCATTCTGTTCTATATCCTGCTTCAGAGAGCAACTTGGTATGAGTATGCTGCTAAGGATATCTGGCATGCAGGCTTGTAGATGTCCTGCTCGACCTCCTGAGCTACATCCAAGTAAATGCAGAAACAATACCACTACAGCTTAGAAACAACAAAGTAGCTAAAGAGAAAGCCAGCCTGTAAGACAACAATGAGGAACAACACGGCCCACTTTACACCCTCTGCCACCCCCTTCCTTCTACAGAAGGGTGGAGTTTTGAATGTAATGAGACCAGTGTATATGTAGAAGTAGCCAATGCTAGCAGAGCAGACAGCAGCGTTCACCAATCAGAGCTCAGGAAGCTGCTGCTCCTGGCAGAGCTCCACCATCAGTAACCAAGGGTCCCCGCCATGAAATCAGTGCATCCATCATCAGTGAGCCACTGGAAACAGCAGCAGCTAGAAATGAGCTGAAATGATGTACAAGGTTGATTTTCTCTTTCTGATGAAATTTGAAAGCAGCCTGCATCGGACAGCTCGTGTGGCAAGCAGAAAGATCTCACAGGTATCTGGACACTCGCTGTTATATAACAGGCCAACAATCACACGATCTCATGTGAAACAAGATCCTGTGATCCGAGCAGCCAGAGGAGCTCGTGGATGAGCTTTTAGATCCTCTGAGGAAGAGCGCAAACATGCTTATTCACACTTTCTCCACAAAGCAGAATTATTGGTGCGCTGCACGACGCCAGGAACCAGAGACCTCTGACACGCATGTTTGTACGGCAGCTACAAACTAGTGATGCGCGATTCCACTGATTCCCTTTCTGATCCGATACCAAGTAAAATCCAGGGTGGTATCGACGATACTGACCCGATACCACCCTGGATACTCTGTACAAAAACGTAATGTTTCATTGTGTTTCATAATACAACATAGAATTGCATTATGTAATTGTAATAATAATATAGCTTCATAATGATTACAGGACATCAGACTACTTGTTCTCATTGCTTAATGATGCAGAGTTCACCATATAGAAATAAAAACCTGAAGTTGTGCTATTTGAACACGTTGCCTGCAGCACTAAAGGACTCCGTGAGAGACGTCTGTCTCGCCCTAGCAGCACCTGTCCCTGTCCTCCTCTTCAGTCTCAACATACGCTCGTCATATTCTGTGATATGATTTACTCTGAGGTGTTTGATGAGGTCAGCGGAGTTACCACAACTCCTCACTTTCTTGCCACATGTATCGCAAACCACGTCTTGGCTGTTTGTGGAGGTAAAATACGTCCACACATGACTCCAATTACACTCAGCCATTGTTGTGAGTGCGCACACCAGGGGCTGTGACACAGTTATACAGCCCTGTTTCACACATGACTATGAAAGGCAGAAGAGGAAGTAGTTCCTGCCAATTTAGACGATCCGAATGATATAGTTTCTTTCCACTGTGTTCCTGTCAATGAAAAACTACAAATTTACTCCAGAGTACTAACACATCGATGTTTTAATATGAGAATCGATTCTAGAACAGCACGGTGGCACGGTGGTTAGCACTGTTGCCTCACAGCAAGAAGGTCCTGAGTTCAATTCCACCATCAGGTCGGGGTCTTTCTGTGTGGAGTTTGCATGTTCTCCCCGTGTTTGCGTGGGTTCCCTCCGGGTACTCCGGCTTCCTCCCACCGTCCAAAGACATGCAGCTTGTGGGGATAGGTTAATTGGATAATCCAAATTGCCACTAGGAGTGAATGTGAGTGTGAATGGTTGTCTGTCTGTGTGTTGGCCCTGTGACAGACTGGCGACCTGTCCAGGGTGGACCCCGCCTCTCGCCCTATGACAGCTGGGATTGGCTCCAGCGCCCCCCGCAGCCCTGAAAAGGAGAAGCGGTAGCGAATGGATGGATGGATTCTAGAACATAAATTACTGGTATCAGAAGAATCGATATTTCAGTGTCGATCCGCACACCACTACAGCAAACAGACAGCAGCAGTTATCAGTCAGACTAGATCAGGTAAAAATGTATTTTACATGTGGAGGAAAGCTTTAACTTTTCCAAAATCCTTCAAATATCTCTCTGTATAAAGGAAAGTGCTAGGAACGAGCTACATGATCAATGCTTTCAAAGGAATCTGATGTTTTTGGTATGCAGTGATAGTGTCTGTTTACACATATGTGTTTTTACACACGGGACATTTTAAGCTTAAATGTGGAATATTATTGTATTTCTTGATGATTGTTCTGTGAACACCACAGACCCACACAGCGTTCACAGTTAAATTGTCTTTATTGTACAGATTTTGCACACACACGATGCCTCCTCCTCGCCACCTCGACCACCGAGCTTCCTGTTCGGCACCTCGTGTTTCCCAGCTTGCAGCTGTGCTCTCACACGCCTCCCTTCGCCGGAGAGAGTTGGTCAGCCTAATTCCCTCCACCTGGCTCACTGTAGCGGAGCCAGAGACCACAGCCCTGCCATGTCCTATAAGTCATTTTAGTTCAGATTTATTGGTGGTGCCGGTTTACAGTCAGCTCTTTGTGCTTCTTCTGAAAGTTCTTAAAATGAAACATGTCTTTAAAATGTATTTCAGTGAAAGGACAAACATGCCGCCTGAGTCGGCACAAAGGAAGAGCGTACCAAGTAAGCTGCGAGACACGCCCCCATAGATACAGCACCGTGGTTATAATTGCCATATCTAAGCCAACTCATGTGCTTTTGTCTGAGCGCTGGTCTGTTCACCACACTGCTCCTCACATCGGCGCTCTTTACAATCAGATCTGTTCTTGCATTCACACAGACGCTCCTTCCCCCATCACTTTACAAAAGGCCACCGTTGCAACCCCCTCCTCCTTCACGTGCATCCTCCAACCCCCTTCCACACAGGAGCAGGTGCTAAGCCAGACTGTCTGCTGAGGTGAAGCGTCAGCCATTAAGGGAATTAAAAACAATCCTAAAATGTACAGGAGTGAAATTAAAAATGGGGTAATGTGCTCAGACTGTTTTGTTCCACTTAAAAGACGAGCTGCAGCATTTTGCACAACCTGCAGACGCCTAATGGACGCATCACTAACCCCACAATAAAGCGCGTTACAATAATCCAGCCTAGATGTAACAAAGGCATGGATTACTGTCTCAAAATGCTGTTTCGATAAGATGGGCTGTATTTTGACTAATTGCCTCAAATGAAAAAAGCGAGATCTTACAACAGACCTGGCTTTCAAGTTTAAGATCTGCCTCCATTTTAACTCCCAGATCAGTGATGACTGGTTCAACATACTGTGCCAGCGAACCAAGATCTATAGTAGTGGCCTCAGAAGAGCCACCAAGAACCATCACTTCTGTTTTCTGCTCATTAAAATGTAAAAAGTTCAAAGCCATCCAGGCCCTTATTTCATCAAGGCATCTACGCAGAGGGTCTACTGAGAAGCCATTTATCTTTATAAGTGGGAAACAACAGTGGAAAGAAATCCAATGTTTCCTGAAAATAGAGCCAAGGTGTTGAAGATGTAGGGAGTAAAGAAGCGGGCCTAAAACCGAACCCTGTGGGACCCCACAGTGCAGAGAAGCAGCAGAGGATGCAAACTCCCCGAGTTTCACAGAGAAATCCGCTCTGCCAAACAGGATCTGAACCACTGCAGAGCGGCACTGCTAACACCCACCAACTGCTCTAAACGGGAAATTAAAATGTTATGATCCGCTGTATCAAAGACAGCAGTTAAATCTAACAGCACGATAATAACACACCTGAGTCAGTTGGTAAAAACACATCATTAAAAACTCTTAAAACGGCAGATTAGGTACTATGTAAAGCTTTAAAACTTCTAAAGTATCGTGTTCTTCTATAAAGGACATTTATTGCTTGTAAACCACCTTTTCAAGAATTTTGGGGGTAAAGTAGGAAATAGGTCTGTAATTTGCAATAATATCAGGATTAAGAGCAGGTTTCTTAAGTAGAGGCTGAATCACTGCATGTTTAAGATTCACAGGTACAACACCAGAGGACAGACTACTATTTACTGCGTTTCATCCGAGAAACTTCTTCAGTAATAAGAGCGATTGGTGGAGAGTCCCAGATTTTAAGACCTACTGGGAGATGTCCCTTATGCTGGGCTTACACGCGATTTTTGGCTCATTTTGAGCATTTTTCAGTCGTGCGACCGTTTTGGTGATCGGCCCGAGTTTCGCCTTCATCGTGCGTCGTGCATCGTGTAGTATACGTGGGGTAACGAGAAGCGATTAACACCTCACGACCAGCTCCCGATCATCAATCGCTTGGTCGTAAGAAAATCAAACCTGGTTTGAAATCCTGTCGGCCGTCGTGAGGCTGTCACCGCAGCCTCTCACACTGCGCAGACACAGAAATGAAAGTGAAAAGACGGAGCAGCAGTGCAGCGTGTGACCTGGACACAAGCGATGGAGGCACAACTTGTAGAACTATGGCTCATCCGAGCCTTTTCGATGTGGCCTCACAAAATTATCACGACCACAACAACCCTGAAAATAGTTGGATCTACATGCTGCTCAGTCACAGCTGATCATGTTTTTCATTAGCAATTTAGCAAAGCTGATGGTGGTGTGTCTGTGTGAGTGAAAGACAGAGAGAGAGAGCGAGCGACAGGTTTTCTGTTATAAGCTTCATGTTATGGACGCACAGTGTGACTCAGGTCGCATCAGAGCATCGGGCCGTATAGTGTGAGACCTGCATCGTGACCTATGAACTTCTAACCTCTGCGAGTCAATCGTGCAGTTTGAGCAGGAGCTGAATCGCGCGACTGAAAAAATCGCCCTGTGTAGCCCAGCTTGAGAGGGTCGTGGACCCCCTATTGATCCTCTATCTAACCAACCAAGGTTTCGGGTGAGCTCATTGTGAAACCTAGCCACACCCTATCATGTGACTTAATGAGGTCAGATGAAGCAGGATGTGCGTGGACGTTAAGGCGTCCAGATTTTAGATGGCAGACAGTTGGTGTGGTAAGCCCCGCCTCTTTTCAAAGATGGCCGTTCACAGTGGACATGGATGTTTCTTTCACTCCTCTTTCAAACCATCTGTCTTCTCTGTACAAAATGTGAACACTGGCATCCTGAGAGAGTGACCTTTGACCTTTACATGTGTTTATGAAGTGGTGTCTCCAGTGTAGAGGTCTGAGCGCTCCTCGCTGCACTGCACAGCTGTGTTGTTCAGTTTGTGTTTGTGATGAACCAGTTTGTGTCTGAGTGTGTGGTGGGCATAAGTGCAATAATAATAATACCTTTTATTTGAGGGCGCCTTTCAAAAACCCAAGGTCACCTTACAAAAGAATAAAAATGAATAAAAGGAGCAATAGTCATAAAATACATAAAATAAGTTCAAATTGCAAAACAGAACTTGACAGCAGATAAAATGTGTTTTTAGCTGTGACTTAAATACGGGAAGAGAGTCGATGTTTCTTATGGCTGGAGGAAGAGGACAGGATGTGTGTGTACCTCTTTTTCCCGTCAGGCTTAGAGGGAACATTTTCTGCTCCTGTTCCTGATTGTGTGATTAGGTAGAGGATCAATAGGAGGTCCATGACCCTCTTAGGCTACGTCTACACTCACCTGATTAAATTTGAAAACGGCATTTTCGCCTGAAAATGCTCTGCGTCCACACTAGCGTTTTCAGTCGTTTTCACAGAGTTGTGCGTCCACATCGAAATGGCTAAAAGTGCTTCCGTTCCAGTCCTGCGCATGCGTGAAGCGCAAGAAGATTCGACCTGCCTCATTTCTGTCTGCCACTTATTTATTTTCCGGCTCTTCGAAACGTCGGCAAAATGTTAAGGAAAAGCAGCGAGTTTTTTAAATGGACTCACAATGAGGTGGAGTTGTTGCTGCGAGTAACACAAAAGTACAAAGTTGCAAAAGCGATTGAGAATTAAAGAATTTGAAGAAAAGCTCTCTGGAGCCCGTGCAGACTGATTAATCTTTAACAGGGCTGTCAAACACAACAACAGCTGTATAATGCCCTCCACTATCTTTGTTTAATTGGTCACATGACAGCATCACATGACTCAAATGCATCATCGTTTTCGAAAAAGCTCCAGGTTCTCTGTCCACACTGCAACGTGCAAGTGGCGTTTTCAAATGTCTCTGCTTTGGAGAGCGTTTTCAAAACGCTGTGTTTTCCTTGACCGAAAACGCCGTCTCAGTGTGGACGGGAGGCCACGGAGAGAAAACGATGTGTTTTCAAATGAAAACGTGTTAGTGTGGACGTAGCCTTGGGGAGTTTCCACCAGTTGCTCTTAGAACTGAAGAAGCTTCTCAGATGAAACGTCTTCAAGAAACTTAAAGAAGTCCAGACGCTTTTCTTTCCAAGCTCCTCAGACTACATGACCTGGATGACTGAGAACCTTCACAGACATAACATCTCTGTATCCACCAATAACAGACTCATTATGAACAATTTAAAAAATGACTGTCTGCTGGCATAAAACGGCCGTTTGAAAAAATCTTGCAGTGTTTGATTGTTAACTTTCTAATAGCACTCAGAAGGTCAAAGGTTTGTTGTTAAACTGTAAACATCATTATTTGTTTATTTTAACTTTAAAGAGACGATGACGAGGATTATTGGGAAATAGTGCGTGTCCTTCACAAACACCTAAAAATGATTAATCATATAAGCAAATGAAATCTATCCAGCTCAGTGTCACACATACCAAATGGGCCTCAGAGGGATTTACAACATTTCCCACCATGCTCCTGTAGCCATGGTAATAACTGTACCCAGAATCAGTGTATCAACAGTTATAGCAACGAACGTCTCCTCCACAGAAGCTTCAGGGGAGACGTGAATAAGATCAGTGAGAGACATTTAAGTCATAAACGTAATTACAACAAATCCGTTTTTTTCCATATATTTTTATTGAAATTTTCTGTTGTACAATACAAACAAATATTAGCACATCCTCACATTCACACAGCGATCCATACATCAAACCTGCCTACATCATGTAGACAAATTTCTACAAATGTAGAAATGACTTCTCACAGTAATACAAAAATGCAAGGAGTTAGGATAAACAAGATTCTCCTTCCCTTCTTCTTTTCCTTCTTTTTCATAAACGTCCTTCACCTCCACTCCCTAAAATATCCATATATGGCTTCCACATATTCACAAAGTCCCATAGTTTGCCCTTGGCAATATATGTTAGTCTTTCCAGGCCTAGAGTCTGCTATTTCCTTCTTTTTTCCCGTTGTTCAAATTCCCTTGGGTATATTCCAAGTACACAGAGTTTACCTTTTAAAAGGATTTTTACCTTAAACACGTCCGACAGACATTTGATAACGTCTTTCCAAGAGTTCCTTTTTCAACTAAACATTTAGTACAGATGTCTGGAATATCATTGGACATATCATGGAGCTTGGCAGGTGTTATATAGGTTCTCATGAGCCATTTATATTGCAGGAGTTTAAAGCATTATTGTTTGTGTTTGTGCTTTTAAGCAAGCCTGGTTCCAGTCGTTTTCATCTATGTCCTCTTGGATCTCGCTTCTCCAAGCTTCCAGCTTATCTGCTGCTGAGTCTTTGGAGGAAAGCATCAATAAATTATAATATATAGGAAGAAAACATGGTAAATGGTAAATGGCCTGCATTTGTATAGCGCTTTTCTAGTCCATAGGACCCCAAAGCGCTTTACACTACATTCAGTCATCCACACATCCACACACACATTCACACACTGGTGATAGCAAGCTACATTGTAGCCACAGCTGCCCTGGGGCGCACTGACTAAAACATTTCCCTTTTGTATTCTTAATGCATACCTCCTCTATTTTTGTTAATGGTGGAACTTCAGCAATCTTTTGCAGTTTTGATGACAAATAATTTTTCAACTGTAAATATTTTAAAAAGTGCTTTGGGGGTATTAAATATTTTTCACGTAACTGATCAAATGTGAGCAGCATGCCGTCTGCATATAGGTCTTTAACTTTGTGAATGCCTTCATTTTTCCATATTCCATCCATCATTTTTACCAGAACTTTTCATTTCCCCAAATAGGTGTGAATTGCAAAAGCGATGGAGGATCGGCCACATGTTTGTGAGCTGCATGCCAAATTATAATTGGATTTTTCATGAAAGGGTTCTTTGTGTTCTTTTTTAATGTCTTAGTGTCTGAAGAGTATAGAAAAGTGTGTAAAGGAAGATCTGGGTTGCTCAATGTCAACCCAGGCTGGAGGTGTTGTTGGGCAGAAATAATGGGTGGCCGATGGGCAGCCATGTAATACCATCTGAGGTTGGGGACTTGGAGACCTCCTCTTTCATAGGGCAAGTAAAGTAGTTTTAGGCGGAGCCTTGGCTTCTTATTATTCCAAATAAATTGGTTAAATAGTTTGTTTAAACTGTCAAAAAATGAAGTTGGTAGAGGCAACGGAAGTGTTTGGAAATAATACAAAAATTTTGGTAAAATTGTCATTTTTAGGATATTTATCCGGCCTATCACAGATACAGACAGGTTTGTCCAACGGTTTAGCGTTTCCGTGACCTCTGCTACAAAGGGGTCATAATTTATTGAGGTTATGTCCTTGAGGCTTGGGGTGATCCTGATGCCTAAATATTTAAAGCCTGTTGTAGTTGTTTTAAATGGGGTGGCCACCACAGGGCTTCTTCTTTCTTCCTCATTAAGAAACATTTATTCTGATTCAGAATCGTTAATTTTGTATCCTGAAAATTCTCCAAATGTTTTTATTAATGTTACTAAATTAGGGATACTATCTTTCAGATTAGTCAAAAAAATATAATATCATCTGCAAATAAAGAAATTAGATGGTCTCTTCCTTCTGATTCTGATACCTGATATTCCTGCATTTGCTCTCACAGCGATGGCCAGAGGTTCTCTTGGTGACAGAGGGCAGCCCTGCCTGGTTGGTCGCTGCACATTAAAGGGTTTTTTTGATACGTTATTATTAGTTCAAACTTGTCCGATGTGTATACAATAATCGGATCCATTTCAGGAATGTTTCACCCAGTCCATATCTGGGCAGCACTTGATATTTCCATTCTATCCTATCGAAGGCTTTGCACGCATCTAGTGATAGCAGCGCAGCGTCCTCACTATTGTTTTTCTCATAAAGTACATTGAGGACACGTCTTATATTATGATAGCCTTGTCTCGTTTTAACAAAACCTCGTTGATCGTCTGTTATCAAATTAGGCACACATTTATCTAGTCTCCTAGAGAGTGCTTTACACAAAATCTTCGTATCACATCCCATAAGTCTAATTCCCCTATAAGAGGAGCGTTCAGTTGGAGGCTTATTTGATTCAATAAAATGGTTACTGTAGCTAATCTCAGTGAGTCTGGGAGTATTCTGGATTCATATGACTCCTCATACATGTTAAGAAGTGGCTGCATTAATTTATTTTTAAATGTTTTATAGAGTTCCATTGGAAGTCCATCAGGATCAGGCGTTTTACCGCTATTCAGGTCGTCTATGGCCTCTGACAGGTCTTTTATTGTTAAAGGAATATCAAGGGCTGTTTTATCTTCTTCTGAGAAGGTTTGAAATTTTAGCACAAGAAAAGCATTTTGTGTTTCTCTGTTTCCTGTATACTCCGATCTGTATAAAGATTTATAAAACTCTCTGGAATTTTTGTTTCTTTCTAAAGGGTGTGTTGTTATAATTTGGACTTTATGTTAGCGATGGCTGCTTGCATCTTTTTTCTCCTCCAAGCCAATAAGGTTCCTGCCTTCTCTCCTTGGTCATAAAATAATTGTTTGGTCCACATTAAACTTTTTGCCACTTTCTCTGCTGTTATCATACCTGGCTCTTAGAATAGTCAGATTGTTTAGGATCATTGCTCTGGTTTCAGATTTAATTTTTAGATTAAATTTGCCTTTCTAACAATTTTAATTCTTGGCTATTGTGGTATCGCAAGAAATAAGTGGTTATATAAATATATGAGTATACATAATAGTTATTATTCATAGATACCTACATCCTAAGTTCCTGTTATTCTTCTGAAAGAAACAGAATGAATGTATTGTTACAATGGTAATGCCAGGAGAGGCAGTATTAGTTCTGTGTTACATTAATGTGTAAGGAAGTGGAAGAAGTGTGTGTCCTGTAGGAGGCAGTAGAAAATGGATGCTCATGTTCTGTACATGCCCTGAAAG
>NW_005187910.1:101096-106522 GCF_000239375.1 Pundamilia nyererei
ATCCTAAGTTCCTGTTATTCTTCTGAAAGAAACAGAATGAATGTGTTGTTACAATGGTAATGCCAGGAGAGGCAGTATTAGTTCTGTGTTACATTAATGTGTAAGGAAGTGGAAGAAGAGTGTGTCCTGTAGGAGGCAGTAGAAAATGGATGCTCATGTTCTGTACATGCCCTGAAAGAAAGGTTCAGTAAACCAGTGCAACGACACTGGCTCAGTTATTGTATTTTTATTTTTTGAAGATGCAACAGCTATATTGCTTACTCTTGTTGCTACTGTAGCTCATAATTTCCCCTCTTATGTAAGCTTTAAATGCTTCCCACCTAATACTAGCTGTGGTTTCATCTTTATTTATTTAAAAATATTGATCAATGCAAGTTTCTATAAATTTAACAAATGATGGGTCCTTTAACAAAAATGTTTGCATCCTCCATCACTTTACACCTTGATCAACTTCACCCAGTTTAACTAATAGACATAGTGCTGCATGATCGCTAATCACAATACTGCTATACCAACAGTTCTCAACGTAAGGTAGTAGCTCTGTGGAGATGAGAAAATTATCTATCTGCGAATGACTTCGATACGAACTAGAATAACATGAAAATTTCCTGTTATTTGGATTCCTTGACCTCCAGACCTCATTCATTCTCAGATCTTTCATATAGTTAAAAAGTATTTTTGTAGTCTGAGTATCAGTAGTGTCAGTTTGAGTCGACCTATCCAGGTTAGGGTCCAGGGCGTAATTGAAGTCCCCTCCTATGCTATAATAAAATAAATGTTCATAGAAGGATGGGTTATCCTCGTTGGGGCCATAGATATTCATCAGGTTTACGGCCCTGCACCATTACACCCGTTTGGATCTGTAATCACCCTCGTAGGTTGAAATGGGATTGACTTATGTATAAGAGTAATGACTTCTCTGGCATGTCTAGTAAAGGAAGGGTGACATACCTGACCCTGCCATCTTTTGGTTAATAAATGCATCTCTGATGCAGTAAGATGAGATTCCTGTAGGAAAATAATTCTAGAGTTAAAATGTTTTAGTCGGTTTAATACTTGTTTCCGTTTAGCTAACTTCCGTATCCCCCTAACGTTCCAGGTCGTAATGTTAACGTTCAAAATGTTTTCTTTAGTTGTCCTCTCCATAAAATATTGTCAGACTGTTCACTTAAATAAACAAAGTAAAGGAAAAATTGAAGAAGCAGGTTTGCACTTCCATCCACACACTCACACATACCAGATACAGAACCTGTAAACAATTTCTGATTGAACATTTGCATTTCCTTGTTGGAAATGTCTCCCCCCTCCCTCGAACAAATTATTTGGAGGGTGTTAATCCACATCAGTGAGAAGGAACTAGTCAACGCGACCTCTCCAAAACCCTGTAAATCAGACAGTGTACACTAACCATATAATGATACTGATTTTTTTCATTATAAAGTAAAGTTTACCCTTGGGTAGGACAAAAAAATAATGACTTAGTTAAGGTTTAGCTGTTAATATATAACCCAAAACGATTTAGATTAAATTTAGAACGAATATACCCTTAAATGCCCAGTTATGTTAACACAAGGAAGGCATTGATATCAATAAACAGTTTGACAACCGGGTGAATTCCCCATCGGATCTGAGCCGTCGCCGCAGACAGATCCTGTGCAAATGTGATCTTGGCCCCTTCATGTGTAATTTGTTGTTTTCTTGCTTCCTGATATACCAGTTCCTTCTCTTGGAATTTTAAGAAGCGAACAAGCACCGCTCTGCTCTGGTTTGGTTTCCCGGAGCGTGCGATGCACTCGCTCCAGTGTGAATGGCTTGTCGGGCGCCAGCCCCAGCCACTTAGGTAGCATGATGTTAATAAAGTCGAAGAGTGGTTGCTCCCCTCTGCTCCCTCTTTTATGCCGAAGATGCGCAGGTTCTTTCGTCGTCCCCGGTTTTCCAAGTCATCTGTTTTGGCTTCGTTTCTGTTTTTTCAAGTGTGCTTTCTACTTCGGCAATGCGGGCTTCGGCCTCCTCGATATGAGCCCCTTGGTTCAATATGTCTTGCTTTACCTCCGACACTTTACCCTCCAGTGCAGTCGCAGCATTTGCCATCCCTGTCAGTCTTGTATCAATGCTGTCCAACTTGGCTCCAAAATCCGTCTGGCTATGCCATGTCAGTCTGTGTCGGACGTTGATGGTGTAGCGCCTGTCTTGCGTCTTCGGGTAAAGATTTCACGCTGTTTCACAGATGAACCTTTTGACATGTCAGTGCCGTATATTCTAAACCACACTAACAGCGTATACAAGGGTTTTTTATGGAAAGTTTATACACTGTTTTGGGAGCAACCCCACTATGCTTAAGGCTTGGCAGGCAGGATGAGGACCCAGACGCAGGACTCGAACAAAAGGTAGAACTGACAAAGTGAAAACACAAAAACCTTAAACTGGAAACTCAGAAACACCTGCTAACCTCATTACAGTGCCTGCCAACTGTATATTTGCTCCAATCCAAAGCAGCCCATCTTGGTTTTGGCTCTAGTGCCTCTGCTGTGATGAGGGTGGGGTTCTACCCCCTGGCTGGGTAATAAATTACATTTCCTCTGTGTGAACAAAGTGGTGCTGAACAAGCTTCTGCTCTCCCTCCCTCACATCTGTGCTACGTGCTGTCTAGCTGAGCATGTGCTCTTTAATTACCTCCCAACTCTTCTGCTCAGTTACCTCTGTGCTCGCACAACAACCTGGTCAGAGGGGAGCACAGAGGGGTACGGGTAACAAATCTATGAAGCGCCTTGAGGCGACTTTTGTTGTGATTTGGCGCTATATTAATAAAATTGAATTGAATTGAATTGAATTGTGATCCAGAGTCATCTTAATGGACAGCGCATTCTGGTACACAGTCATACGGGGACAACACTGTGTGATTTACGTATCCAAATTTCAAATGAACAAAGAAAAATGGTCAAAGCCTGATTTGTATGAACTTTACTTATTTTCCTTTTGTGTGACCTTTTTAAATTGACAGAGCTCAGTAACAATTTGAAAACATCTTTGTAAACCCTGTCATCTGCGATGTTTCAGACATGGCCGGTGTGTCGCTGGGGAGCCAACTAAGTGCCCTGCTGATGATTTAGGTGACTCAGGCGAGCGGTTCTCATTTTTAAACAAAGAGTAGTTCTCTGTTGGCAGGG
The DNA here is from genome assembly GCF_000239375.1 of Pundamilia nyererei. Taxonomy (NCBI): domain Eukaryota; kingdom Metazoa; phylum Chordata; class Actinopteri; order Cichliformes; family Cichlidae; genus Pundamilia; species Pundamilia nyererei. The sequence continues at coordinate 104,264 of NW_005187910.1, forward strand.
ATTGCCCTGACGGCTGCTTGCTCCATTCTTAGATAACCAGACTGACGTTGTCATTGTCATTACCATCAGACTACAACATATCATCCTCGTCTCAGCAGGCTGACGCGTCGAATATCTGTCGTGACAACTGCCTGAGACTTGCTCCGATTAAACCCTCTGCCATCTTCCCTCCCCTGGATCAGCATGCAGACATGATGATAATCCATCCATAGTCAGAGACCACCTGTTCATCCATTTGTCATCCTCTCCTCTCTGCTGCACTCTGCTGGACACATGGCAGCTTTGAAACACCAACAACAGCATAGCCACTACACCTTATGTAGAAGAGAGACTCTGAAGGGCAAAGCTCTTAAAATTGAACAGTGGGGTTATATTTCATGCATGTATATACATGACAAGATTGTCAGTGCAGATGCATGAAAGTAGAATTTGAATTGTGTAGCTGGCTGAGGTGGAACATGATAGCTGCCTGCCTCCATTTGCCAGGAGTCTGCAAATCACCTGATTTCACTTCAGGAGCAGTTTCACTGCAGATGGAAGCAAATCCTTTTAATCTGAACATGAAGCACAGACGTAGACATGTTTTCAAACAGGCATCTCTGGTAGTGTGGTTCTGACAATTCAACGGTGCTGCTCAGCTCAAGTGTGGCAATCACTGCTTTCAGTGAACCCAGAGGCTCAACAGCGCACAGTAACATAAAGACACACAACAGCCCTGCAAAAAACAAAACACACTGAGGCGGAAAAGCACACACTGCTCACAGTGACACAGCTTTGGAAGCACCTTTTTAAAAATTTTGCCTGTCCTGTCTGCAGAAATGAGAATTATTGTCTGAAGAATAGTGCAGATATTGGTCCACATGATTTTCATTTATTCGATTATTACATTTTTTAATTTTAAGTTATTACAATCAGACCGGACAGGACCGGGAGACGGGAGAGAGAAAGAAGAAGGAAATAGAAGTTGGCAAGAGAGTTAAGAGAAGGAGAGGGAGAGAAAAACAGAGGAGAAGAGGGATAAAGAGAGAAGACCCTGAAAATCTGCTTCAACACCTGCTTAAAAAAACAGCAAAAAGAAAACAAGACAGCAGGGAAACCACGGCAACAACCAACATAAGCACGAGTAACAGCAAATAATAAATATTGATGCCTCTTTCCTACAGGCTTGTTGGTGTGGTGGAGCCGCTTCACGTGCATGAACACGTTCTACAGAGAACACTGACACTATGCTTCACCACTGCGCTGCTATAAGAAACTATGGACCCTGCTCACTATCTGAGCCTCAACTAGGTAATACCGGTATAATGTTGGGCAACAATAAGAAAATAAAATATTGCAATAGAATATGGGTAAAACGCGCATGTGCAGTGCCTTTGCTTTCATACACACATGCCGAAAAAGCATGGCAGCGACGGATGAGAAGGGTGAAAGCGGATCGAGTGAAACGGATGAACCAGAACTGGTTTGTAAAAATGCTGAAACCTCAGTGCTGTGGAACTCGTTTGGTGTTTGTCCCTCAGATACATGACAAAGCACATGTTTTTGTAGGACATGCAAGCGGCCGTCGTTATTGCCGTATTTGTCGGACTAAGATGCTCTTAAATCTGGGAGAAATCTGGGTCCTAAACTCCGTATACTTCAGGTCCCAAAGTCAAACAAACACTGCGGCATCACTGAGAGTTAAAAACTGTCTAAATTCTTTCATCTTTAATAAAATCATCAGCGTTGCTGCTTTACCAGGTGTAACAATTCAGTTTAACTTCCAGGCATCCATGAAAACAGAATTTATGACATTTAACAGAGTTAGAAGTTAGAAGAGAGTTTAGTTTCCACCTAAGCATGATATAACATGTTCTGACTGAGAGATTTCTGAAACATTCAAACGTACAGCTCTGCTATCACTTCCAACATAAATGAAGACAGGAAACTAAACCAGTGACCTTTGTAGGGTTACTGAAGTTGGGCTAGCTGGTATACAATGATGTGCTACGTGCTAAGTAACTAAGTAACTAATTACTTTGAAAAAAGTAATCAGTTACTAATTACTGATTACTACCTGAAAAAAGTAATCCCGTTACTTCACTGATTGCTTATTTTCAAAAGTAATTAATTACTTAGTTACTTAGTTACTTTTTAAAAACACGATTTACAACCTGAACAGGTGATAAAGCGATAGATCTTTCAGCCCAATTCTACTTTTTCTGCATAATCCATCATACAAAATGTAATCAAATGGAAAAGTCTCTTTTTAAAACTTGT
>NW_005187910.1:118095-121312 GCF_000239375.1 Pundamilia nyererei
AGTTAACTTCAATAATTACTTCCTCCAAACCATCAACGTGTCTTTTAGACCCCATTCCTACAAAACTGCTCAAAGAAGTCCTGCCATTAATTAATGCTTCAGTCTCTAATAATCAGCTATGTACCACAGGCCTTCAAGCTGAAGCGGATCCCAGCTGTCATTGGGCAAGAGGTGGGGTACACTCTGGACAGGTCACCAGTCTGATGCCAGGCTACCACACAGGCAAACAACACCCATATTCACACCAATGGGCAATTTACAATGACCAATTAACTTAACCCCATTAACTGCATGTTTTTGGACTGTGGGAGGAAGCTGGAGTACCTGGAAAAAACCCACTCAAACACTGGGAGAACATGCAAACTCAGACAAGCTCCGGCCAGATTGTGCAGTCAAATTTAGCTACCGGGGACCCAGCAGTCTTCGATTCACTCTGAGAGCAGCGTGCAGATGATTTGGAGAACTTGAGGAAACGAAAGGATTCAAATGATCACCTCTTGCATTTCTAGACCCATTTATCAGTTTTCAGTGATGATGCTGACAGAGTAACCGGACTCAAAGTCGGAATGATTTCCTTCACTAACTAAAGAGCAACTTTCCTTTTCCAACAGCTGTAAATCAAGTAAAGCTGATGTGTACAATCACAGAGGGAAACATACCACAGAACAGCAAATGTTTAAGACGTTTATTATCATACTGTCAGGGTTCATAGAAATCAACTTAAAACACTTGATCTGACGGAGCGATTATTTACCATTCTTGATGTTTGAACTAATGCGGAGTTGAATTCCACTTCTAATATTTTCAACTTTGCTTTTACAACATGTACGATTTAACCATCGCTGGCATTACCAGTACGTTGTGCCTGTGAAGACAAGGAACCACAGCAGGATACAGTTCTCCACACACTAGACATCAGAAAGGGCCACAACATGTTTATGGACAACAACAAAAACCCTAAATATCTTCAGTTACCCAGACGAGCTTGTGTGCATGTCTTTAAAATAATTCCCAACAATATTTTTGACATTTGCAAAACAGTGAGAGCTAGTGTTAGTGCAGTTAATAAGAAGAAATGTATCAGTGACGCTAATTTAGGAATCTCAAGTCTGGAATCGCTCCCCTGCACCAACCCAGTCCTCGTCCCCTAAATCACCTCTTACAGTTTTAAAGGAACACAAAGGCTTGATTACTTCAGATAACTACAATTCCCACATCGACGAGCCCTTTGTAGACGTGCTGCACTGATCTTGGTGCAGGGATGAGCCTTTTCTTACTCTTCTTTTGATTCCAAGCAGGTGGGAGGGGACTGAAACGATTACATTGGCTGCTTGACATCGGCTCATTTGGACGCCCACCAGATGATGACGGCGAGTATGACGAGCACGACGACGCAGCCCATAACCAGGATGCAGATCTTCTTCCGGGACTTTTGCTGCGATAAAGACGGGACAGCAGGGTTATGGTGAGGGTCTGCGCTGAATGACGCCACAGAGTGGTGACCGACACACCCACCTGATAGTAAGCAGCTCTCTGCAGCTGCTCCGTTCCTCGTTCTACGTGAACTTCAGCATTCTCCACGTTGGCCTCGATGCTATCTGCAGGGAGACAAAAACAAAAATACACCACGGTCAGCTGGGAGCTGCCCTGGACATGTGCTGCCTGCAAAGACACGATTTTTAGTTTGGTTAACTGGTTTCTTCAAACTGGGAAGGGAAACAAAAATCTAACATTGAGATTTGAGCTCAGGTGGATCCTGCTTCTGCTGATTTGACTCGAGTCCACTGGTGGTAGACTCGGTTGGTTGGACATGACTTGGAGTGTCATGTCTACTGTGTGTCTACCGTCCTATTGCTGACAGCGCACGTCAGAGCGCAGACCAAGCCAAAACGCCCGGGGAAGGTCTGCAGACCTCAGGTTTGTAACGAGGCGCAGATCTGGGGAAGGGTCCAGTGAGGTGCTTCAACATAGTCCTGAACAGAGGCCGTGGATACCTGTGTGCACGCTACTTTGGGTTTTTGTTTGTAATGCAAGTGGAACATTTTCAAGTGGAATTTACTTTATGGGTTATTGTGTGTAAAGATGTGAGGTGGAAACTGATGTTGGATGAGGCTGTGACACCATGTGCTGTGAATGTTTTGTTGGTCAGAGAGGACGGAGCTGCAGGCTGAGCATTCTGGGCGGAGCTGACAAGGGAGCGAGTGTCGGTTTTTAAGGAGGACAGATTATTGATATAGGAACTAATTAATGGTCACTTCACAGTGATGGGAACGACAACGTTCCTGTTACTACTTACCAATCATCTCTCCCTGGTCATGAATCATCACAGCCAGGTCCTTGAAGATCTGGTTTACATCCATGATATCAGACTGTAAAGACACAGAGATTAGCTGAGCGCTGACGGCAGCGTGCTGGATGTGGATCATAGAGCGAGCCGAGGATCACCTCCAGCTGTCTGATGTTGGTTTCTCTCTCCTTGATGAGCTCCAGGTCCTCCTCCGTGATGACCGCTTCCTCCGTCTGCGTGGTCATCTGACCCCACTCATCTTGGCTTCACATAACATAACAACATTTCAGTGATCACGTGACCAGCTGAACAATGTGTGTAAAGATTAGAATTGGACAGATTTATTCTTTCTCCTCCATCTTCAGGCAGACTCCAAATGGTCTTTCTTTTTAAGTGACACTGCAGGTCTTCATGACACACTTGCAACAGATGTCAACCATAAACAAACAGGTCACTTACTTATCAAAGGACACAAGCTTTTCATCCCGAGAGCCGTCGTCAGCCTAAAAGAGAAGGAAAAATTCAGCACCGTCAATGCCAGGGTTGTTTTTCCCTCTTGTTTGAAGATAAACGATCAAAAGTCTGAATGCAGAGACAAACTTCAGGCTAGCAGAGAAACATCTGATGTAGAGGATACGTTTTGTGCTGTTTTTCAAGTCATTTCAACTCATTTTCTGGTCGTTTTTGGAAGGTCGGTGGTTCCTGACTCCTTCAGTCATAATTGATTATATTGATCTCTCTCATTTTCCTTATTTTCCTTCCAGATCCCTCAGGTCATCTGGATCCGGTCTTTTATCAGTTCCCAGAGTCAGAACCAGACACGGAGAAGCTGCATTCAGCTTTTATGCTCCTTATATCTGGAACAAACTCCCAGAAAGCCTCAGATCAGCTGAAACACTCAGTTTATTTAAATCCAGGTTGAAGACTCAC
>NW_005187910.1:122155-128285 GCF_000239375.1 Pundamilia nyererei
ACCAGCGTTCCTCCCTGTCCAGGATGTTACATCCTCATCATTGAAAGAGTCCACTGGCCTGTAGGTGTGCATAGACTGCAGAGTCCTGTCCTGACGACGTGGCTCTTGGAGGAGCCTGAACCAAAGTTCAGACCATGCCATCCAAATGTTGCAACATCCCAGCTGCTGCTCTGTCTGGGTATCCTGTCAGTCACCTGCTTGTGGTAAGGCAGCTCTAATATCCTTTGTGGCGTGATGAATACCAAAGTTCAGCAAAGCAGTGGAGCTACAGCTACAAACTGAGGCTAAACATGAATGCATGGAAAACTATCAGCCACAGTTGCAACTGACCCATTATTCCCACTGCGTGTACCATGTTCCCATATTTGCAGAGCTGTCTGTAAGGCCACGTTTGTGATATTGGCTGGATTCACTTGTTCTCAGACAGTCTACAGTCTTACAGCATTCATATGATTCATAAAGTGGATGCACTGCAACACTTCTCCAGAACCATCAGGTCACATGTTTGTAAATCGAGGTAGCGGGTATTTATTCTGATGAGAACTGAAACTTAAAATGACGGCTGTGTCACACTTACCGACAGGCGAGACCCAGCTCTCGCTCGGGCCACCGACTCCTTCTCCTTCTCGGCCGCGCGCCTCTGGACTGCTTGGAAGTTATTGAGAGCGGCTGAGAAATCATTCATCAGCCGGTCCCTCTGGATTTTTTGTTGTCTCTGGACACAGCGGAGCCGAGGCACACAGAGGGCAAGAACCCAGTTAGAAAGACATCATCATGATAACGACAAACATTCCTGGCTTCAGGAAATATTTCAGTTTTGCCGTGACTGTAAACTCTCTCTGAGGACTCTGAGGTGACTTTACTGACTTTCATTTAAAGCTAAAATGTATCAGGAAATTAATTTCACAATTCAAACAAACTACTAGCAGAATAAACAGATGATAAAGCAGATATCTGAAGCACCACGTGCAGCGCAGCAGACGGTAGAAGACTGGAAATATAAGCAGTAAAATATCCTGATTTTGAAAGCAAAACTATGTCAGCTGTACTTGTGCCATTTGTTAAGCCAACAAGTTTGTTGTGTGCACAACATCAACATGATCAAATTACTGGAACTGAGATTTCAAAACTCTGCAGCTGTTTCAAAGTCATTTTTACATCACCACACATGAAATGTCAACGAATGATGACATACTGTACACACTGTGTGTGTGTGTGTGTGTGTGTGTGTGTGTGTGTGTTAGGGCTGCCACAAATGGCTATTTTGATAGTTGATTAATCAGATCATCATCCATTGGACGTAAAACTACAGCTTATTGCACCAGCAGCATCTGCTCTTATATAACTATCATTAGCTTACAGCTTGAAGTGTTTCAGGTGCTAACTAAAAATAAAGACAAGATGATAGTTTATTAAAGTTTAATGACATTTGCAGATTGTTTCGGTGAAGTTTAATAAACTCCTTCTATCTAAAATATAACAGGACACCGGAGTAAATTCTGGAGCATCTCACACTTCTGATGATCAGCTGTCTGCTTGATGTTTATTCAGCTGTGTAAAAACTTTAATCTCAGCCAAACAGATTTACTCAGGAACAAATAAAATACTAAAAAAGCCAAACAATAACATTTTAAGTTATCTAAGTGACTCATATATCATGTTTAACCTGAGTAGTGAAAGACGCGATTTGCCGGGAGTCCGGTGTTCTCACGGCTCTAGTTAGCCTAGCCCCCGGCTAGCTATCGAGCTAGTGGGTAACAGACGTCTCCGAAAACGTCGGAGCGCTTTTGAAAATATGTGGTGTCCTGATAAACTGAGCAGATATTTGAGGTTTACACAGCTACATTCTCGCCTGAAAATATGTTAAACGTTTATTTTGTGACCCAGAAAGAATAATAAGAGTAAAGTTAAAACTAACTAGCTGCCGCCATTGTTGGAAACTGAGCTTGTCACTACCTGATCCGTACCCCGCATGCGCAAAAGGTGTCTACTGCCGGTCGTAGCGTTTTACGATAGTTATGGGTCAGAGTATCTGTTAAGATGTTAAGAATAACAAGTATATCTTAAAATGTTTGCAATAATGAAGCATTTCAGTACAATGTAGACAAAAACGAAAAATAAAAAGAAAGTTACGGATCAGGACTCCCCGATCCGTACCGCGCATGTGCAGGCGTTTTCTTCTTCTTCTGTTCATTTAATGGCAGTTTACTCCCCAGTGTACGAGGATACCGCCACCTGCTGACCGAGCGAATGAACCCTATTGTAAACTGAATTATCGTCATTACAAACGTGTGTTAAATCTGATTTAGTGAAAGTCGAGTGTGTTTATGCTCGTCTGTGTGGAGAGGATTGACTGGAATAGTGATGATGATGTGCGCTATCACTGTCAATTGTCAGTAAACACTTAATCCGGCTGATGAATCTTCACGTGACACATTGCTAAGTCAATATTATTAAGTCTGTAATCAGGCGCCATTCTTCTTATTTTACGGCGCTGTTGTTCAATCGGGGGACGCTCTCTGTTGAGGAGAAAAGCGTGAATTTGTCCATTGTTTAAATGTCCCGGGCAGTCGAAAATGAGGCAGAGCTGTTGAGAAATGCTAGGAGCTAACTGGGCGCTAACCGTACCATTCAAATATATTGAATGTTGGCAAAGAGAGGAAGTGACGTAAGATTTGCGCATGCGGGGTACCGATCGCGTTTCCGGTACGGATCGGGTAGTGACAGGGCTGCGCTATGAATTCTGGGACACAGCTTCTTCTTCGGGGTTTAACGGCAGCTGGCATCCTTGTACATGCAGTGCTGCCATCTTCTGTTTCAGTCCGTTATTACACTCTTAAATCCTGCTACTTATTCCTGCGTCTTTCAGGATCTCACAAAGCTTCAAACGACGCGTCGACTATTAAATCAGTCGACGATGATTTTGATAGTCGACGTAATCGTGACTAGTCGACTAATCGTGGCAGCCGTAGTGTGTGTGTGTGTCCTGAGCAACAATACTGGAGTTTTTCCCTGTATGCTGACTGAAGTTCCAATTAAACCAAGTGTATCTGTCAGCATCACTCAGCCTTTGCTGTACGAACAGGCTCCAAAGTCACACTTTCAAACTTAGTGTGCATATTTATCTCACAGTTTGACATCATCCACTGTTAGGTGGCTGTAGCTCAGGAGGAGCAGTGGGAGCCTATGAATGAGTGTGAACTTTGGATGGTGAATGAGGCATATTGTAGTGCTGTGACTGTAAGCTATAGAAGTGTCAGTACAGTGCTAGTTTCATTAGGACATGTAAACGAGTACTTACTTGCTCTGAAGGCGATGAGGGCAGAGGGATTGATCCCAGCTCTTTCAGGTGTTTGTTGGTTTCTTTTGCCAGTTGGTTGGTGTAGTGTTGCGTCTGCTGCCTGTGAACACCAATAGTTCAAACAGCAGGTCATCTTGACCATAAGACCTTCTAATAATTACACAAACATTTCATATGGGACAGTTTAACAGAGTCGCTACAGCGTGGCAGCGCTGGCTCTGAGAAAATGAAGGTGACTGAAAGTGTTTGTTTAGCAGAGGCGATGATATCGGTACATACAGCCGATCCTGCAGTTCACTGGTGTCCTGTCTGGTCCCCAGCTGGTTCACCATGGTCTTTATCTGAGCCGCTGTCATGGGAACACAATGATAGCGCTCAGTTTTGGAAGAAAAACATACAAATGACACAAGAAAGAAGCTGCGCTTTGTTCCTTGTAGTTATACAGAGATGATGTCATCTGTAGTCATCACAGTTTGATGCTGCTGCTTAATGTTCACATTTGTGTCAGACATCATCATCATCAGTGTGACCTGAAACAGAAGCTGAGGGATTTCAGAACACATACATAAGCAATAATATAAGGAAGAGAAAAGTACCCAGTGATGATCTGGCTGTTGTGCTCAATCGCTTGTACAGTTTTTCGGATGCATTTGGGTGACTCTTTGTTTGTATTCGTTTCCTGGCCGGGTCACTGCTTAAAGCCTCTCACAGCAAATAAAGGACACGCCTTAATTTGTGAAATTGTTCGTTTTTTGCTCGTGTGCAGACTTTGTGGGGAGGTCAGGTCAATTTAATCAATGCAATACTTTTGTAAATCTTTCCCAAAATATTACAATCAACATGCAGTAGGACATTGTGGGCATGAACATGTATTCCTGGGATTTTCAATGAAAATCCTGCTGCAGCTTTCGCATGACTCAGTCCACACCTTGTCAAAGGCAACAGGAAGTGTCGAGGAAGGTGCCACTGTTTCAATTAAGTTCTAATCTGTTTACACAGTGGTAATAAAGAAAAAAAGCCAAGCCTCGAACACTTGTGCCCAAGGAATGAAGCTGGATGAGAGAATAAAGTGTGTGAGGTCGCAGGAGGTAAACAAGCTCAACACAAATCCAGCTTTTGTGTCATTCTTTCTCACAACATAAATATTGTGTCATGTTATAGTTTGGATGTCCTAACAGTGTTACACGCACTAATAGAAACTTCTGCTGCACAGTATGGTGGAAAAAGCTGAAGTGAAAGCCACCATAGTAAACCAATAAAACAACTGTAACAAACATGTGAGCTGTAAGAACAAGAAGATTTTTAGTCTAAAAACAAGTTGGCATTTAAAAAGCCTGGAGCAGGGGCGACACACATGTGTACACGGACACACAGCTGGAAGTCTCTCTGCTTTTTTACTACTAGTTAAACACCCCCCACCTCAGAAACACCCATGTTCTTATATGGGCCCCTTTCTCTGTCACAGCCACGTCACACTGCCTTTTCAAAGGAAGTGAAGCACTTACTGTTCTGTGTGATCTTCTGGATGTTGGAGCTGCATGTCTGTATCAAGGTGCCGAAGTCCCGTGGGACCGAGCGGCTCTCCGCTTTGCCGTAGGACATGTTTGTGATGGAGCCTTGGAGCTTACGCTTTGGCTGCAGAGAAACAGAGAGGGATCAAACCGAGTCGGTCTCACTGTATGACAGCTCCTCGGTGCGGTTCTGGGGTTTGTACAGTCTCAAAGTCCGGGTACAGTGACGGCAGACCGGAACTGAAAATAACGCCACTTAGTCGGAACCACAGCTGTTAGCTTGCTAATGAGTTAGCTAGTTTATCCGGGCGTGTGCCAGCCGGCACGCAGCCATATTTGGGAACTTAAGCTCTTATTAATTTGGTGTGTTCCTAAATCACCAAACCACCGAGTTCATCGGGCTTGTTCTGTTTATCTCCCGGGTGTTACAGACAGCAGGGCGGGCTCGGCTCCTAGCTTCGGGACACTAATCTGTCAGCTGGCGGTTGTTTCCGGTAACACAGTGTGATTATCATAAACAAGACAAAAAAACAACATGGCGTCACTGAGGCTTACCGTGGAAAAGAAACCAGCCCATACTTACTTATGAAGCTGTCTCAACGAACACATAGGCTGGTAAAGCTTCTCGTCCTGTAGTAAATAGCCTGCTCTTCCTGGTCCGTGATATCACTGCGTCACTTCTTCTTCTTCTTGGAGGTTGCAAACAGCGAAATGGTGCAATAGCGCCACCAACTGGTGTGGAGTGTGGACCAAACTCCCTCATCAAGCAAATTAGTCTGTCTTAAGTACAGAATGGTGGACTTTTGCCACCTCTGCTAAACCATCCATCATAGTAGGGCTCACTACAAACACACCCTCCACCCACTCCACCTGCCTGCACTCTGTTTGCTGTTCACTCTCTGTCTGTTGCTGTGGATGGTTGACCTGAGGTATTTAAACCACCTTCACTCCCTCTCACCCACACATTCCTCTTCTCTCCAGAATAAACAGTTATCTGTTCCACTTAAATGTTTCCCATCACCAAACAAATCTTAATGTCAGACAAATATAAGTAGAGTAAATACAGCACACTGGTTTTAAATGCTGACCTACCATAATTTCTCATGAAAGGAACAAACACCAGGCCTCACTTGCCTCAGTTTAGGTGTTTGTTGACGATCGTGGCTCAAGTTTTGGGAGTTCATCTTGTAATCGGAAGGTTGCCAGTTCAAGCCCCGGCTCTGACAGTCTCGGTCGTTGTGTCCTTGGGCAAGACACTTCACCCGTTGCCTACTGGTGGTGGTCAGAGGGCCCGGTGGCGCCAGTGTCCGGCAGCCTC
>NW_005187910.1:129992-131746 GCF_000239375.1 Pundamilia nyererei
TCATATGATTGTTGGGTTTTTTTCTCTGTATCTATGAAGCGCCTTGAGGCGACTTATGTTGTGATTTGGCGCTATATAAATAAAATTGAATTGAATTGAGCTGTAGGAGCTGTGAGCCATGAAGACAGCAGTAGGAAGTTTTTATGTAAAAATCCTACAGTAGCCTGTCACAGCTTCAGCCTGAGACTGCGTGTCACTAGTATAGTCTTACAGGTTTTTACAGCCACTAGGACACATGTCTCAATACTTAGGTCACTTTTGCAAAACTCTTCACACAATCCTCCTAACTGACCGTCAGCTTGGCAAAGCAGTTCATTTCACATTCAAAATGCACTACAACTACCAAAACACTTCATTCAGGTCTCAAATAACCTCATTCTTCCAGAACACTAGCAAAGGTTGACAGCCGACAAACACACTTTGTCACCCACAAAACAATGACCTAAAAACACTAACAACATGTTACACAGTGTTTCCTTGTGTAAAACAAGGACACATCTCTGTTTATAATTTCAATATATGTTACTGGAATGAATCAGACATCATGCAGAATTCGTTAATATTTGTTTCTGTATTTTTATTTTTTTGCACTAAGTAATCCCAAAATACAAGAATCTGTATACACACCATCCACTGATACACATACAATAGCAATGCTATTCTACTCGGTCTTCTCCATTTGGCCACAGGTTCTCATCCACATCACATCTCATGTCATCTAGGGCAACACACCTAGGAAAGAATCTCCTGGCATGCCTGATCCATCCCTGGCAATCTTCTGCTGATATCTCCAGGCATCCAGCATTCATTGCATCCAGGAGGGACATTTGATCATGTGGATGATGGTCGTAAACCTTCCACCGCCATGAGGAAAAGAATTCCTCTATGGAGTTGAGGAATGGAGAGTAAGGTGGGAGGAAAAGAGACTCCATTCTGGGATGGGCTGCAAACCACTCTGAGACTGCACGGGAGTGATGAAATGCCACATTGTCCCATACAGTTATAAATGTTGGCTTATTCCTTCTCTCCGCATCCCTTTCCTCACCTAGCACAACCCTTCCATAGAGATCATGCAGGAACGCAAGGAGCCGTTCAGTGTTGTATGGCCCAATCAGTGGTCTGTGTAGCAGCAGTCCATCAGTGGATGTTGCTGCGCACATTGTGATGTTGGCACCCCTCTGACATTCACTGTGGCTCTCTTCCCAATCACATTCCTCCCTCGTCGCTGTGCTTTGGCCAAGTTGAAACCTGCCTCATCCACAAAGATGAAAATGTGGTGCGTTTGCCTGCCTTCAATCTCCATGACTCTCTAACATAAATCCACAAGGCAACATAAGCTGTTACAGTAGTAAATTTGTAAAGGTTGTCTTTGTGTGTGTTTGGTTTTGTTCAAAAACAGATCTGTATTCTGATCTTACCTGGACATACTGGTTCCTGAGTTGCTTGACATGTTCAGAGTTCCTCTCAAAAGGCACAGTGTACAACTGCTTCATCCTGACCTGATGTTTTTCAGGACTCTAGAAATTGTTGTTACGCTCACACTGTGAATATTTGCGAAAGTAAGGTTGTCTGCCAAGACTGTGTCTAATTTCAGTGAGTTTTATCCCATTGTTTCTGATGACCATATCAACAATGGCAGTTTCCTGCACATCAGTGAACATCCGTCCTCTCCCTCCTGTGTGAGGTAACCATTGAGTCCTAAGCAGAAATGCAACAACAATTACACAAAAGCTTATTTACTTCTGAAATGTGCA
>NW_005187910.1:138729-160253 GCF_000239375.1 Pundamilia nyererei
ACCAAAGCGACTGAGAAAAACTGTAAAATATGTTTCAATAAAATATTGTTGTTGAGTTTTGCTGTCTTTTTAAGTTTTGCATTGTGTTATTGTTTTGACCATAAGTTTAACAGTTTTGAAAACAGTATGTAAGCACATGCAAAATGTCCTGTACGTACAAAGCTTTTTGGCAGTTGTTGTGTCTGAGTGAGAAGATAATTCATGACATTTGAGAGATGTAGTCATTGAATGCATTTTGTGCCAAAACAATGATAACTGGTCCTCAGTTTGGCCCACATAGACTTCTGTTGTGCTCACTGTGTGAGGAGTTTTGCAAACGTGACCTAAGTATTGAGACATGTGTCCTAGCGTCTGTAAAAAACTGTAAATGACCCTGTCATTGGTTGACCCAGTGACTGCAAGCTGCAGAAATCATGTTTCCATTGCCGTACTAACAGCTGCTGTGAATTATGGACAAACATCTTCACTTTGGTCTTGTCTGTCCACAGGACAGCAAACATGCTGTCCTGTTGTTTTTAGAGACGAGAGGTTGTTGTCCTAGAAATCCACCCGAACAAATCTTATTCATTCTCTTTCTCTAAACGTATCTAATCTTGTGTCTAAGCATGAATGTTAACACACTAGAGTCTGACCATTTTATCAGTCTGATTTTGGGGTGAATTTGATGGGACAACTATCCCTGCGAAGACAATAGCAAATAAATCTCCAGACTAGAGAGACAGAGACAAAGATACTGTTGCATTGGTCCCTATGGCAGCTTCAATGCTTAAAGCTATGTAAATATCGTAAAGAGATATTCTCTTTTTAAATATTTCAGCAGAACAGTGAAAGTGTACACTGCATCTATGCGTGTGTGTGTGCGTGTGTGTGTGTGTGCGTGCGTGCGTGCGTGCGTGCGTGCGTGTGGTGAGCTGGCCTCAACACATTTGTGCATCGTGGCACAGAAGAACCAGGACGGCTGAGCAGCTCGATTCTCTGTGAGGCAACAAGAGAAGACGGGACTCTTCTCTAATCTGTAAAACTCCTGATAAATAAGTCAGTCTTCAGCCAGTGATTCGTATGGAGTCTATAACTACACGTCTGTACATAAAACATTGGTTCAAGATTCTAACATTTGTCCCACGACTGACTTAAAGGTCGAAGTAACAACTGTCACATTTCACCTAATATGTTTGTAGCCTGACTCGAGCAAAGCTCAGCCAATTAAAAAAGTCGTGTGCTAAAAGCTTCTAGTCTGCACAAACATGTTCGTCATGGGAACAATATTTCCTGTGAATCCTGTGAGTATTTTCCACTCGATTCTTTATGTCCGGTGGAAGTATCCCAGGATCACAACTCCAGCCAGCCTGCGAGGGGTTTCCGGCTCAGGCCACAGCTGGTCCATCAGGCAGCGGCCAACCAGAAGAGCTCTCTGTAAACGATTATCAATCACGGCTCCCGGGCTGAGCTACCACCCTTCTGCTGCTCTGGGGCTGTGATTGGTTGGTAGGACGCAAACCTGCCACAAACCTCGGTGTCAGTGTCCATTCACTGACAACAATGAAGCAGAATAACTAATGAGCTCTGTCCACGCTCAGGTCTCTTCCTCGCCCGATGCTCAGAGTAGCTTTGAACATGAACCTTGTGGAGGCTGAATGCTGAGAAGGACAGAAGAAGAGCAATGATCTGACACAGAACGTGTCCGTTTATGCTACCAAAGAGCACACGGAGCAGGAGAGCACAGAAGGAACTGGCTGTCCGCTTGACTTTTTCCTCTTTTGGATTTTGGGGTGAGAAGCTTTAACAGCGAGGACGCTGGAGACCAGAATGAAACTAGTGACCTTCCTCAGCTGGCTCACAGCCTTCTACAGTTTCAGTGAGTAGACCTCTCTTCACCTGCACTGGCACATATTCACACATTATGGTGTGATTGCTGCTCTATGAGTTTGTACACTGATGTTAGTTCAGTTTCATGGTGATTAATGGGCAGAACATTTTATCATTTGATAAACAAGTGCTGCTGTTAGTTTGTCCTTAAGTTTCATAAAGACCTGCACAGGCTGCAGGTGGACACGAGAGTCACACGGTGTGGAAACAGACCGGTGGATTATCCCACTCAAAGCTGGTGAGTGTGGAAGTGACTCAATGCAAAAGATCGACAGCATTTTATAAAACATCACAATATTAATATCCTTTACAATAAATACAGTAAATATCTGTATTGTTGTGGAACACGAGCCTGTCAGACGACAATAAACCGATGATATAACTAAACTTGTTTCAGATTTGATGTAAATTATCCCACTTTTCCTCCAATCAACACATTTTCAATGCTGATGGTTCAGCGTTGAATGGATATCGGTTTGGGTGGTGATTATTAATATTCCACTAACAAACATCAGCTCTTTCTATTCACAGCACACACATGTCACACATCTGTTTTTCTACACATTCAAATAAAACTGAAAATCGAAAAGAAAAAATGAAGTTTTCATTGATATTTAGTCGTGATGCAGAAACCCGCAGAGCTGGAGGCAGACAAAGGTTGTTTTTGGGGAAAGCACAGCAGGTTCAAAGCAGTTTGATTTCTGTCCTTAACTCAGACACAGAACGAGCTGAGAGTCAGTGACCTCTGACCCTGTGGAGGGGGTCGGCTTTCTGGGTCACCAGAGCAGTCTGTGAGGGGGTGGGGGGTGCAGAAGGACAATAGCCTTCCAGAAGTGCTCAGTCTTCACTGACCTCACCCCTACACCTTCATCTCCATAACACTGCAGCAGTCTGCGCTCACATTGAGCCTTTATTAAAGATATGTGACTATAAGGTAATCCTCCTCCAGCTGCCTGTGACCGTGCCCTCCACCCCCTCACGCTCCCACTGGTTTAATCCACAACACTGGGTGTGCGGTGGCTCTGTTTCCTGCAGTGAAACATACAAATGCTAACATCTCAATCTCTGGAGCGCTCAGGCTAATGTTTACAGCACCGCAGCGTGCCCTGCCACCGTGCACGGACGCCTTCGTGGGCCCAGTTAGTCTCATTTACTGGTTGGCTTGTTTTGCATATTTCTATGCAGTACAGTAGCACAGCTGTGCCACTTAGTCTCAGAGACAGCAGATGAAAGGCTGCAAAGTCGTCTTTCAGCTTCAGCATCGCCGTGTGAGAAGCTGCTTGTAACGAGCACACAAACTCTTTCTACCAGCAGGTCGTGTGTCTGTGCATCATGACATGAAACAGCATCATTGCAGCTTCAGTTGAAAGCCTGACTTTGGGCCGTAATAAGGTTTTAAAAAGCTTTGTCCCTCGTTTCTGTCGCGCTGCTCCTGGATCAGATCTGCTGCTGATGTTTTCAGCTCAGACGATGGACTTGACACGTACCTCTTGTTATACAGTTAATCCTCCCTTTCACAGTAAAATATCTCTTCCTGTCTAAAACACAATCATTTTGGAAGATATCCACAGATGTGAATAAAGCTGCTGAAGCTGAAACACGTCACTGCATTTCTGTTTGTGTCGAGTTTATAACACGAAGCAGGACAACCAGGAGATTCAGCTTCCTGCGTATTTCAAGTCTCCTGATTTCAAATCAAAGAATGCATTTATTTTGTAGAGGTGCATCATCATCATCATCATTGTGTTCAGTCTGATGAGCACTGTTGTGTTGGAGTAAACAAAGCTTACTGCAGCCTTCATGTGTGAACACAAAGCTTATCAAATGTGACTACAAGCTGAAGCTTATTGATTGACTTCCTATTAAAAATCGACCCCTTGGATGCAGAGGCCTCAGCATTAGGCTACACATAGGTAACCTCAGCAGGTTCATTTAATCTGGTGCTAACTTTGAAATCCACTGTACGGTTACACTGAGTGGAGTTTAAGGACTCCACTGAGGTTACATGAGAACATTTTGATTCACGACGTCGACGCCGATCCTCACTCGGTTAAATGTTGTGAGGCTGTTCTGCTGAGCTGTGGATTGCTCTGTGATCGTACTCTAGCTGTCTCCTCTGCTCGTCTTCTGGTGTTGCTGAGTTTGGTAAATTATATGCACTCAAAGCTCTTACTGCACCATGTGTCATTCACACAGACTCGCCCTCTGACTCAGTGATGGACTCCACCAACATCTCTTTTGGCCTCACATTTTAAACAACATTGGAAAACCACAGTTTAAATACAAACTCAAGGCTTTGAATGCAGTTGTATTTATATAGTGCCAAATCACAACAACAGCTGGAGTGCACTGTAGATTTTATGTCTGCTTCACTGTGATGAAGGAAAAAGGCCTCAGCATGTTCATGTTTAGTTCAGTCACATCTAGTAAAATCCACGTTGTCAGTGTTTGGAGGCAAAACTTTGATTGTGTGTTTGTACTATAAATTAGGGGCTTTGGGGGGCTGGTGAGAGACGTGTGAAGTTCAGGGGCAGCAGTCTTGTTAAACAATAGCAGCAGAAGGCCGGGTGGGTCGCTCAGGCTGGGGTACCAACCCCCCAACCCTCATCTACATATCCATCCTCCGCACCTCTGACTCTTGCGGCCCTTGAAGGGCTTGAGGTCACAAGTATGGGGTGCTAGTGTGGGGGTTGCTGGACAACCTCCTCCCTTAAAAAATCTCATTAAGTTCACAGATTGAACTCAGCAGTCTGTGATGCTGCGACCTCAGTTTGACTGCAGCCTTCATCTTCTAATTATTAAAGTCTTTGTAGCTCATCGTCCTGCTTCTGTGGTGTCGGCGGCTCAGGGCACAGAGCTCACCTCATATGAATCCTCTGGTTCAGTCAGCTCAGTGCTTCACGTCTCTTTGTGATGATGTAAGCGTGTTTATTATTCTTTGTTTTGTTCAGTTCATAATGTAACCGATATACAGAAGGTCGTGTAGGAAATGCTATTAAAAGGCCGTTTGGCTCCACGTGACTTGGTTTACGTATCGAGGAGTGAAAAAAAAGAGTTATTGAATCCTGTTTCACTTCCTTCTCGACAGATGATCAGGTGATATTTATCCAGCTTCTTGCTGATATGAAGCTCAATAACAACAATGGACATGTTTCTAATAACAGTTTATACAAAATATTACTGTATTTGATATTCTGTCACGTCCACACGGACACAGACCTCATGTTAACTGTACAGTGTGAAACAATGTGACACAAAGGTGACATTAAGGGGGCTGGATGATGCCTGTGGGGGGGCATGCTCACCTCTGAGGAGAGACCAGTCTGCTGGACAAACACAGGACACTATTTACCATCATATTCATAAAGAGCTGCTGGTGATGGTGCACACTGCTGGTGCACACCGGACCACACAACGTTAGACAGCTGCTGATGAGTCGCTGATGACTCGGATGCTTCAAAGGTTACAAACAGCACATGGAGGTGTCACCACCTCAGGTAGATGATTACAGTGGGTTTGTTCCAAAACACTTCACTGTCTCTGTGACGACAGCACAGAGACTGCATGTGGAAACGCCGTGGTCTATGACTCACTGACTGTGAACAAACGAACAGACAACGTTCGGAGACTTTTCTCCCACAGATGAGATCAAAACTCAGCTTTGACCAAAGTGTGAGACTCAGACGTCTTCTGCTCGAGGCTCAGATAAAGTTTAGTCCTGTCACAGTGGGTCGTGGTATCTGAAGGCTGACCCCACACTGATCACTTTCACACACATGTTCTCAGGTGCTGTTGGCACTCCTCATTGGTCTTCTGTGACAGGCCTTCAGCAGTCTGATTAAGACATAGCTTATAATACTTACTATTAGATATCACAGCCTGAGACACTGTGTTCAATAATTAAACCCACAGAAGGTGCGAGCCCCCACTAGGCCTGAGAGATGTGGATCTCAGAGGGGCTGTTACCCCCCCGAGACAGCTGACCCGAAGAGCCACAGTCGTATCTGCTAAGAGCATCTGCTGAGGGAGAGATTTCTCATTAGCATGAGGGCGGACGCTCGTTTCTGGATTCAGCACATCAGTCAGAGCAGCGACAGAGATCATGAGGACGGGCAGCAGCTCCGTGGAAGGCTTAAAATCTGACTCTGATAGAACCTGAACGCCAGTAACATCACAGGGTTGTTCATGTGCAGAGGAACTGCAGCAAACATGTCCACTTTATATGTAATATTACCAAACTATGTCATGATGCAGTCTATGACATGTTTGTGCTTCAGTGAACAGGACCCGAGGTCATGACTGAGTGACCTGGGACAGAGGCAGTTAGCAACAGCACGTTAATGCTCCCACTGCAGGTTACATTCAAGCACGCTGACGTGACGCAAACACGATCTCACAGTGGACGCACAGTCTGAGCTTGGACACTGGGAACTTTTCGTCTTCGGTTTTAGTGATGTCGAGTTTCTGTTGTGACTCATCCTCACTACAAGGTGCAGATGCTGGACGTTACACGTTGAATAAACGAGTAAAGACTTGAGTTCTGCAGCTTCTTCTTTTTGACATATCTGCTGAATGATGATAGACAGGAAGAGCTTTCTGTGTTGCGTGCAAGTGCACTTATATGTTACCTGTGTTAGATGAAAACTCAAAGTCTGTGAGAATATAAACGTACACTGACAAATTAAACACACTGAACTGCAATTAAATACCAAAAACAGACTAAAGTTCAAATTCAGGCTGCTGTGTCCGGTTATATTGCATGTTTAGTCCAGCCGGTTACGAGAATCCTCGGTGACAATGATGAGATATGTTGCAAGTTCAAGTGCAGTTAATGCTAATGCTTCACAGCCGGACAGAGGGCGGCCAATGCAAGGGTTCAATGTTCTGAAGGCTGAAAGAAAACAACAAAGACTGAGGTTTCCCGAGGTCACCGCAGAGACGGGACACGGCGAGGAAGGAGATCTGGGAGCATGGGAAAGTCACCTCAGACACAGATATGAATGACAGTCGATGGGTGGAGGGGAGCACAAGAAGGGCAGATGGTGCCCTGGTTGTGTGTTGGCCAACAAGAAGAAATAACTGGGGGTTGGGTGCAAATAAGCATGGTCACAATGCCATTGTCTCTACTGGGCCCTGCTTCAATGGAGGGTCTCCCAACTTGACCCCAGCGACCCCACCAGTGTTCTCCTCCACAGCTCAGTGGCATTCAGCCTCCACTGTGACTGCAATAAAATCATCACAGGCCACAAATCCTCATGTGTCATCTATCGAGTTAGAGCTGTGTGTGATTATTTGGATATTATTCAGCTATAATACGAGTCAGGAAGTGGTGACAGCCTCTGTTTCAGATAGTTTACAATAGGACACAATCAGACCTCCAGTGCTCTTCCAGCCAGCCTGCATCCAGAGGCAGTTACGTTGTTTTGATAGTAAGTAGAGATGACTGGGAAAGACGCTGCTTTACAGCCATACAGCAGGTGATCACCTGCTCACACACGGAGCTAAACCAGCATCCAGATAGTTTCACTTTATGTTTACTTTATTTTCTTTTATGCTTCCTGTTACGATGTCATAAAAATGCACTACAGTGAGCCCACCTCAGAGGAACGTCTGTATAAATATAAATAAGATGTTTTGGCCCCTCTAAAACTTCCCAGCACATCCACAAAGGATCTGTATTGGGTTGGAAATTATAGTTAAAATACATTTTATTGACAGAATAAATAAATGACAGTAAAAGCTTTGTCTTTCCTCTGTCTGCAGGCGGCTGCTGGGCCTCTGAGCTTTCTTTCTTGGTAGAACCCACGGACGTGATTGCGGTGAGGGATCGGCCACTCATGCTGGACTGTCAGGTCCAGGGTGAGGAACCCATCGCAATTACGTGGCGCAAGAACGGAGCGCCCGTACCCAGTACCCCACGGGTCCGAGTGCAAGAGAATGGCACGCTGCTAATAAAGAGCTTCCAGAAACGCAGAGAGGGCAGCGATGCAGACATGGGCGAGTACGACTGCGCTGCACAGAACCGTTACGGCCTGCTCGTCAGCCGCAAGGCCAAAGTCCACCTCGCATGTAAGTGACAAGAATGTTATAACCTCCACATACTTCAGCAACACACACAGCTTTAGCAGCTGATATGTTAGGAAAACACATTTAGGTGCAGGAAGGTGGTGCTGGGTAGTCTGAGCATGCTTACTGAGGAGGAGCATTCTGATCTGGCGGGTTAAACAAAGCAACCCAGATTTAGGTTTTTAAGACCACTAATGCTGTGTTACACAGCAATGTTGATGTGTTTGATAAGATGCTGAGACACCCAACGTCACATTAGATTTCCCAGCTGTTTATAATCAGTCTGTGAAGAGAACTGAAGCTTTGCAGTGCTGGTTTAATGTATCTTAGTTAAAGCGAAGCAGTCAGAGAAGGAAAGAAAACCCAAGAATTTCAGTGTGAACGTCGGAGGCTCTGCTGCAGTCAGTGCACTTTGACCTTTCTCTGTCAAAGGTACTTTGACTTTTTTTGTCCCACACACACACACACAGACACACACAGACACACACACACACACACACACACACACACACACACACACACACACACACACACACACATCGTGCATCAGTGTACACTCCTCCTCCTGGAGCTCACGCCTTTGTTCTAACCAGTAAACACGGAGTTTATGGTTAAACCAGCAGAATTATAGCTTATTATCTTGAGGTGCTATTGCTTTAATGCAAGGAGTTGCCATGGTGATGCTATCTCATTTACAGGGCATATCTATTGAATTCCGCCTTATTGGTTATGGCCCCATTTCAAAGCAGCCCAGCATGGTTGTGTGTGGGCACCAAATTTATATTACTCACAGGAACATGGTTAGCATACAAGCTGCATGTAAAAAGGTCAGTCTTACAGTAAGAAAGGCTGAAAAACCATTAAATAGATCATAAAGCTATTTCTAATCACAGACACAGTCCACACATGTCCCGCTGCCTGACTCTCCCACAGACTTTAGAGATGTTCAACAGTTGTGTGCACTGTTTTTCTCTTTGTGTGATTGGCTCTCCAGCCCTTCCTAAGTTCCACACACACCCTGCATCAATGTCTGTGGACGAGGGAGGAGTCGCTCGATTCCAGTGTCAGATCAATGGAGTACCTGAAGCCAGAATCACATGGGAAAAAGACCGAGTGCTGCTCAACACCACTGACAGCAGGTAAACTCAGACTCAACACACACCAACACATGTATCGTGGACTGTGATATGTGGTGTAAAGGACCACATGTAACTGCTCTGGTAGCTTTTCTGTTAGCCTGAGTCACATTACATCTAATGTTCATGTGTAAGCAGAATTCATTGGAAAGATAAATGACGTTCCTTCTAAGAAGAAAGACGGGGAACGTTTTCCTTCCTTTCACCTCTTTTGTAATTTGACAGAATAGGAAATTGTATAGGACAAGACAGTAATTAATAATGATGTTTAGTGCCTCAGCTTCACTCAGCTTCTCTTACCTGTCCAGGTACACTCTCCTACCAATGGGCATCCTCCAGGTGACCGGTGTGAGAAAGGCGGATGCAGGGGTTTTCCACTGTGTTGCCACCAACATCGCCAACACTCGCTACAGCCACGAAGCCACGCTCAATGTTACTGGTAGGTGGACTCGTGATCCCCTTCAGTGTACAAGCTGTTACAGTACGGCTGGGATATGAGCGGCGGGGGTTAGCGCCTGCATGAGCACAGTCCAAGAGTACATGATCACATCTTTGATCTGTAACCAGAGACTGTAGAACTGCAATCACACGAGTGTCCATGTAACTGTCACCACAACCTGAGTCGTTCCCAGCAGCAGCCCTCAGCCCAAACACGACGTTGTTTCTAATGTTTCTAATGTTTCTAATGCGACATTTCATAACATCTGAGGTGTGCAGGGCGCTTCCACTGTTAACAGTGCTGCAGGGTTTATGCAGTGATGTCAAAGCTGCAAGTTTAGAGCCACAAGGACAATCCCACATTTATGTAAGTACTCACTGACCGCTCCACGTGGCTGTGATGGTAGGGACCTTACCGTATATCACATACACACTGCCTGTGATACTTCCACATGAATCTGCTGATTGGCTACGTCAACAGTCACTGGGAGTAAAACCAGTGCATTATATACTAAACACAGCTGTATACTACGTGCTGTGTATTACAGGTCCCGACGTCATTGGTTCCATACTCTCTTTTTGTGTCTCCTCACCTTCCAGGTGGGACTCCAAGAACCTACAAGGAGCCCGTGATCCTGTCAGGACCTCAGAATCTGACCATCACGGTCCATCAGACCGCCATCTTGGAGTGTATCGCCACAGGAAACCCAAGGCCCATTGTTTCCTGGAGCAGGCTAGGTAGCCCTGTAGCATCCCAGCAGAATGTGAAAAAAAGATTGACAAGCCACAAAGGTTTGATTTCATGAACTATTTCTGTGTCCGTGTGTCCATCAGACGGGCGCTCCATTGGGGTGGAGGGCATCCAGGTTCTCGGGACAGGGAACCTGATGATCTCAGACGTATCCCTGCAGCACTCTGGTGTGTATGTGTGCGCTGCCAACCGGCCCGGCACCAGGATGAGGCGCACTGCACTCGGACGCCTCGTGGTACAAGGTGAGGATGTACGGGGACCGCTGACGTGCTGTTTAGCACCCACCCCTCAGTACTGACCGCTGACTGTCCAACACTTCTTCACTGTGCCTGTCAGGTGTCTGTGTCCAGTACAGATAGATTTATGATCGGCATTTAGAAAGTAGTTTACATGTTACACTTACATGACAGGTAATGTGGATAAATGCTCAGACCTGTGGCCACACTTATTGTTAACCAGCTGTAAGATATGTGAGCTAAGATGTGTTCAGTTAGCACGGCTCCTGTCCCTGCGTGAGGGGGGGTGTCTGTGCCCCCGGCTCTTCGGTGGGGGAGGGACTGAGCGAGGCCGACTGACTTGCAGTTGGGGGTGGACGTGCTTTCATCCATCACCCTGCACGTGTCCATATTCTGAGTCTAATGATGCTCGTTAGCTGTTCTCAGTCACAGGCTGCTGAAAATGAAACTTTGGGAAAATAAAAGTCAATCAGTAGAATTAAGTAAAAAACTGAATTCAGTTATTTTCAGATCAATTAAGTTGTTTAATTAAAAAAAAACCAAATTAACACACAATGAAAACTAAATGGTTTGTATTCTCAGAAAGGTTTAAACATGCCGTGAAGCCTCGTCTTTAACAAGGATCATTTTCAAACACCAGTGTTTGTATTCACGTCCTTTTTGTCTCTCAAATTTTAAAATATAGTGTGTTAAATATTCACTGTGCTACTACTGGAGCCAGTTTGAGCTGCTCTGTCTGCTCCACATCGCTCTAAATCATTTATCAATACATCATCTCTGATGTATTCATTCATTTATTTAGTTTGTAATTCAGTTTGTTCTGTTTCCACTAAAATCACTTTTGGAAAACGTCTGCCGTGTTTGTGATAGTGGAGTCAGCTGAGGAGGTTAAATGTGTGAATCTTTCCATCGTCCGGCTGAAATCAGCTGTTGTTCTGTGGCCAGGATGCAGGGACAAAGACCACATATGGGGGAACAAAACGTGCAGGACAACAATACAGGGGGCAGGTGGGGGTTGCAAGGGGGAGGGAATGACCTGCGATCTCTGACCCATGACCTAGACCGGAGTAATAAGGACACATGTCTCTGAAAACAGTTGGATGGAGGAGTAGGCGTGGAGGGCAGAGAGGCAGAAGGAGACAGAATAAGTCATTTACAAGCAGAGCAGCAGTAAAAAATACGCCCATAATTCTTCCACTAACCTTAACATTTTTCAATAAAATGTGTCCCTGTGCGTTATGTTCCTCATTACTTGGAAGCATAATAAACAATGTAGAAGGCATAAAGTATCAGGACAGCAACAACAGCAAGGTGTGATGTTTTAGTGCACATACATCAGGTTTGCTGTTAACAGGAGGGAACGGGACACCACACAAGTGGCCAACGCGTGAAAAACAATAAGCAAACAGTAAATCTGTCAATACAGCTGTGCAGGTGGTTGATAAAGTTTATTCAGTATAACTGGGCATGTAAGGCATGCCCCCCCCCCCCCCCCCCCCCCCCCCCCCCCACACACACACACACACACAGGGGCAGGGAGATACCTGAATCGTCACAGCACCGTCCGCTTCTCTAAAGGGTGTCTCAGGCCGTCCTTCACATGTTTTGGTTTCCGTCACGCTAGCATCTCCCCACGAACACCTCCCTTTGGTTTTGTGTGCTTTTGCAGCATTTTTCTGTGCGGTGCATTAAGGCTAATAAAATAAGAGCCAGATTGTAATGAAGCAGAATGATCTTTAAACGCTCTTCAGCCTGGCAGATGCTCCTCTGCAGTCCGATGTGCATTCATACAGTGGACGGGATGTGCTTCAGGTTTACGCTGTGATTCTGTTTTGCTGTCTGCTCTCGGTCTCACCTCCGTCTGTTCCACCTCAGCTCCTCCTGAGTTCCTGCAGTGGCCACAGTCTGTATCCAAACCAGCAGGGGGCAGTGCTGTGTTCACCTGTGTGGCGCAGGGTGTCCCTGAGCCTCATCTCATTTGGCTGAAGAATGGCAAGGTCCTGATGCCTGGACACAACATCAAGCTTACCAATAACAACAGGTATGTGAGTCAGGGAGTGCAAAAACGCCATCTCTGATATACTTCAACCTTTTTAGCTTTAACACTTGACCCACAGAGTGACAGCGCTGTGTCCAGAGCGTCTGACCCCGAAGGCTTCATGTGATCGGTGTGTGTCGGTCACAGTGAGATCGACCAAGCAGGTCACATAAAGATACAGAGCACGTGCCGTCTCCACGCAGAGACATTCAAACCAAAAACATCTCCTTCTGTGAGGCGACAGTGCCGTCCTCGCTCACCGAGCTCAGCCCCGTCACAGTGTGTCAGAAACATCACAGGAGACTACAACATTTTCCATAAACACCACTGATTCCAGGAGTAAAATCCCAACGTAATCCTCTGTGATTGTTGACTGGAACCTTTTGATGTGCAGTCCTTCAGGCTCATCTGCATCCTCATCTAAATGTATTTTAAAGCATTTTTCCAGGACACATTTCTAGGAATTCATTTCTTACCAGTGAGACCAGAATCATTACTCAAAGTTGTGTTTCTCACAGTGTTAGCAGTCATGTGGTCACTCTGCAATGGAGAAGATACAAGAGATATAGTAGTACAGTAATACTGACAGGTGAGAGCAGCTAGATGCAGAGCAGATGGAGCTGCAGTACGTGTAACACTTGCTTTCACTGCTGAACCATCACATTTCCCACGCAGTGAAGTAACAGCAGCTTACTCGTTGGGTATGTTGTCCTTACAGCACTCTGGCTTTGACCCGTATCGGCTCGGAAGACGAGGCTATCTACCAGTGCATTGCCGAGAACAGTGCCGGTACCAACCAGGCCAGCGCCCGCCTGGCCGTGGCGCAGGGTAAGGATCTGCCCGATGCCCCAGGAGGCTTCACGGCCAAAGCCGTGTCCACGCACGCCCTGCAGATCAGCTGGGACCAGCCGCCCACCAACGTCACTGAGAGCATCATCGGCTACGTGCTGCACATCCGCAAGATAGGAGGTGAGTGTGAGCACACACACATATGCTGCCATTAACTTATGATCTTAAGTCTCATAATGTGTGTGTGTGTGTTATTTAGAGGCTGACAGTCTGGAGCTGCAGGAAGCCATCAGTAAAGGCAACTTTCAGCACGACGTTACCAACCTGGAGCCAGCCACCACCTACTCTCTTTACCTGAAGGCCTACTCGCCCATGGGAGCCAGTCAGCAGTCCCATACTGTGACTGTGACTACTTTAGGGGGCGGTAAGACCACCAAACAGTGAGACCAGCAGGGATCAGTCTTCCAAACTGGTTTTTATCATTTCTTTAGCACAGTGAGTAATGCCTTTTTCCAGTTGACCACTGTCCTTTTGCCTCCATGCAGTGCCTGCTCCACCTACCTACTTCACCAAGGTGTTAAATTCCAGCGCCGTACAGGTCCTCTGGGAACTTCCCACTAAGGCCGGTATGGTCGAGGGCTTCAGGCTGTCGTACCGCAGGGTCCCCCACGCTGAGTACCAGAGCCCGATTCAGCTGCCCTGTTACGTTAATGCCCACACCATGTCGAGCCTGGGTAAGTGTGCACATAGACACACTGTAACCACAGTACTGCAAACTAACCACTTCACCAGTAAGACTTTTCACTAACACACGACTCAGCAACAGCCAGATCCAACATTAAATGAAACTCTGAGCAGTCCTCACCTTTGAAAATGTCCCGCCCTGTCTGTCTTACATCTGTGTCCATCATCAGTCCCTTTATTCCCTCTGTTCAGTTTTATACAACGCCGTGTTTGAGCTCGTCTGAATCTGTTTTAGAACCGGGTGCAGTGTATGAAATCAAACTGGTTGCCTATAATGGGAACGGAGAGAGCGACTGCTCCAAGAGGCTGGTGTCACTCGCAGAGGAGGGCGCGAGAGACCAAAGCACCGGTGAGTGTCGGCACACGTCTGCGACTCCAGCAACAAACAGCTCCTGCAGACACTGCAAACGATTATCAGTAAATGAAAATCGATTTGTGGAAACACACTGAAAAAAGCGGGTTTGGTGAGAGATTTGAATGGTAGAAAGAGCTTTAATAACTAATGACACCACTAACCCTGCAGCACTCATTCATGGATGTGTACAAACTACAACAAAATAAACGTGTAATATGACAAAACTTCATGAGAATACAAGCACGATGCACCACGAGGAAGAAATGAGGATTTATGATTTATGACAGGTTAAGTTGAAAAACATGTGAAGGTCATGCTGTCAAAGAGCGCACCGACAGTGAGGCAGAACCTGGCTCTGCTGTGTTTGAGCCACGAGGACGTTCATCAGTAATATTTGGTTTGTTTCCAGGAGGAGACCGCCTGTGTCAGTGCAGGGACGGAGAGGCCTCGCTGGGCAGCATTGTCATCGGCATCCATATCGGCACCGCCTGCATCATCTTCTGTGTTCTCTTCCTCATGTTTGGATACCGTCGCAAGTATGCATCCATGCACTGTGCACGTTCTCTTGTTCTTCTTTGGCTCATTTTATAAATAGAGTTCATCCCTGTTAACTGATGATCACATGTAGCTCAGTGCAGCATACGCACTCACAGCTGGGCCTGGTTTGCAGTCTGTTTTGCAGTAAAGGGACTCAGGACAGCTGGTCTCCATCGAGGATCCAACCAGTGCACACTGGCATCCCTAAAGATGGAGAGGCCCTCCCCAGAGGAGAATCTCAGGTACACGCTTTATCTTACCTCATGCATACTAATAATAATAAGACACATTTAAAGGTGCTCACATGTTAGTGCTTTTAACTCCATCATCCACCACAGACGGCTGAGTCAGGTTAACTACCAAACTCAGCTGACATGAAGAGGAGTTGTTTGTCCCTCTTCAAAGTCACGAGGTTTCCTAATAAAGCGTAAAGTTCGTGAGACAGCTGTGGAACCGTGACTGCAGACTAGATCAGCTGCCACTGTGAAGCTTTCACACTGACTGCAGCTGGTGTTTCATCCTTACACAGAATAGAAACACATGGATCCAGCTAAAAAAAGCATCTGCTCAATAGCTTTTCTCATTCTACTTAAAACGTTTGGAGAAAAGCTTCTTGTGCAAAAAGAGTTACAAACATGTTGTTGAATGATTCTAGTTCTCAAAGAGAAAAGCTGACTTGTTTGTGCAGCCTCACAGCGATGCAGTGCACATGCATGCTTCTGATCTGTGACGTGTCCTCTTCTGTCCCCTTCCTGTTGTGCTCTTCTGTCCTGTGAGCAGGTGGTCTGCCAGGTTATCATTGATCAACATTCGTCAGGTTTGCACGCCACAGGCACTGGCTAACACTGGTCAGTGATGTCATAACAGCCACACCCCTGCCCTGTCCTCCAGCAGTCAGCCATTCACTAGGAACCTCCCACCAAAGAGCACCACCTTTGGTTTGTTAGGCTCAGTCATACCATTAGTGTCCCCAGACCTGCTGCTAATAACCTGAGAGTAGCCACTCCCTCCCTCAAACCAAAGCTTATTGCCTTTATTGCCTGTGCACGTGCCTGTGCACGTGAAGAAAGCCTTTGAAAACCGTTGTCACCACAGATTGTGTCCTGCCTCGCGCCACAAACATTTCTGTCACTTTTTCAGTGGAAACCAAAATATTCTACCTCTCAGATCGCCACTGATAAACTGACACGTGATGATGTGGACTTTAAACCTCGCATGAAGCCAAAAACTCGACCCTGACGGAGACGGTCTCGTCACTCTGTGGTGACAAACTCTTGACTTTGCCTTTTATTCCTCTACAGTAAGGAAAAGAAGAAACATAGCGGCCTTTGTGAACACCTTCCAGAGGTGACGGTGTGATGAGAAACTATTTTCTATTACAAGCCATTAGGAAGAGTCGTGTGAACCAGTTAACTCAGCTCCTTCCACCCAAAGCTGCTCATTTCCAAAGAAAGCTACCTCACTCTGATGGGAACATCTTTTCTATAGTTAGCCCGAGCCTGCTAATGCTAGCCTACCTCATCCAAAAGCAAAGGCTTCTGGTCAGTGAGCATCTCCCTGACCGGTGTGAGTCACAGACCGAACTGTGCAGGAGCATGTGGAGCTCTGCAGCATCAGTCTCAGCCTCCATCAAGCCTCAGCTTCTTATGCTTTTGGTGGAATTTCTCCATTTTTGTGACATCAGAAGATGTTCGTGCTTTTCCTCCAAAGACATATTTGGAAGTATGTCGTGGACAACATGATGAAACAACCCAGGCGTCCTCTTTTTCTCTCCACCGAGCAAAACGGGAAGCTTGTCTTTGTTAATCTGCATAACTGAATCCAAAAAATGATGAGGCCACGCTGCCAAGCTGACTTTCTAGATGCCAAATTGGTCAACTGGGACTTCAGTGACTCCGACGTTCACTGTGCCACATGCCCGGATGCACAGACGAGCGCCACGTTTCACACTGGCCGCCTATCCAAAAAGTTTTTATGAAAACCAAGATGAATGAAACCCAAAGATATAAAGATTTCATGGTTTTCTTTGTGTTCATTTCAAACTTACTATAGAATATAGGTTTACTTTGAGTTTTGGATTGTTCCTCGTGGAAGTGGGACACCTGTGCTTTAAACATCGTTTGTTTTCTTGCTTTTGTTCGAGTCTCTCCAGGCGGAGCGACACAGATTTCACTGATTCGAACTTTTAAATGTCTCTATATGAAGATGTAAGATATGTTGAATAATTTTGTATGTCCATGAGGAATACTGATTGTTTTTTAGCTGAGTTTTTGCCAAATATGTTGAAGAAATATGTGACCAAATAGCACAAATATGTAAAAGCCAGCAGCGGTTGAACCTCGAGGGCAGACGCAGTGTGAAGAAATGCTTTCAGCTCATAAGTCTTCTTCTTTCTCGGTTCAGAAGAATATCAGCAGCCACAGAAGAAAACTGTGATTTTGTGTTGTTCTTACTCACAGTTTGGCTCTTTGCATGAAATTATTTAATTGTAGGCTGTATCATGAAACCCACACGAGTTTCTTACTGTGTCAAAATGAACACGCATATCGTAGGACGATCAATGTCCTGCAAGCAAACATTATCACTTTTTTCCTTTTGCATTGCAATCCCAGTGATTCGAGAACGACTGGGAAAATCCAGCTTTGACTCTGACACGTTAACGATAATGGTTTCCCTCCCTCGAGGTTCACCAGTCGACCCCATGAGTGTTAAAGGTTTGCTCACACCACCAGAAGAAATAAGGCTTTTCTCTTCATTTCCATTGTTGCAGATGAAAGCTGTGAAACAAATGTGATACCAAAAAAGTGTTTTTGTAGTATGAAGTGTGTAGTGCCATTTGAGAGGAACATGTTAGCTTCTTTTGTTCTTCCTGCTGTGACAGGAAACGGTGCCAAAACGAATGTTTGATTATTATTAATATTATTGTTATGAGAGTCAACGACCTTTCAGATGTTTTCTCCCTCTGATACATGTGAGAGTGACGTGGAAAAGTTTGTTAGACATTACTTTGAGATAGCCTTCGAGCAAGTGTTGTGAGCTTTCTGTTGTTTGAGGCATTAAACTCACACATGGCCCAAAGGCAGCGACTAGAAGGAAAAAGGTCAAAAAGGCAGAAAAATGTAGAGAAGTAGAGACTGGCTGCTAGAACCAGGGAGAAACAATGCTTTAATAATTCTAAGTGCTTCAGCGTCCCCAAACCTTTGTATTCTACTCTTATATTTTTACAAAGAGCTTTAACCTGGTGAGACTGAGGGCCTGTCCTCCGGTCAACATGAAAGGTGTGCAAATGCAGAGCAGACAGGCAGCAGGTGGACACCATGCTGTGACTTTCAGTGTTCTTCAGTGACACTGACTCTGAGCCTATTAAACACTCGCTCACTTTCACAGCTACACAGAATAAACTGTCCTAGTGACACAATAACAGAAGAACACAGAGACACAATACATTTGACTGTATTTAATCCTGTATTCTGCTCCGTGTCAGTACTACCTGTGGCTCACCCGGGCCAAAGCATACAGAGCTTTGTTATCCAGCGATTTGTCTGATCTGACCCTGTGATCAATAATTACATTATTTATTTAGCCCAGCCTGTCCGTGTGGCGAATCCATCACTGGTACAATATGGAACCAAACACTAACTGCTTTATTTCTCACCTGTGATGTGCTTGTACAGAAATATCTTCAGAAACATGCACAATAAATACACACAAAGAGAAAACCTTTGGAGCACAAACTGTTGCAAACGGTCCTGTTTGTGTTTTGGAGGGCAGAAGGATTTTATTTAGGTTCTTAGTTCAAACTCAGGAGTGTTTCAGAGAAAAGCCTCCGACTGAAAGAAGCATGTTGGTGACCTCCAGCTGTCTGAGCTCTGTGCTTTACACCACCCTTTCTCTTTGCTCCATCAAATTCAATGCCTAAAACCAAATAAATACATTTAGCTCCAGTCATGTGTCCTGCTTATTGTTTAGTGGTGAAAAGGGAAAGCCCACCTCTGAATGGAGGAGGGGCCTAAGGGTCCATCTGTCACCATTGTACAATGCTGTGATTGCAGCCGTTCCCCTGCTCTCTGTGAATGGTACTCATGGTTGTTGATGACAGTTTGCATATCAATGATCATAAACTGACCCCACCTCCCATTGTTCCTTCAGTGGGCTGTTATTGTGCAAATGTCCTGTTTATAAGGTTTGACACCTGCAGTCAGCTGAGACTGAAGACGCCACCTGATGATGACCACACTGAAAACGTCCAGATGAACAGAATCAACCTTTTGGGAAACACAAAAATAATATTTAATATTTATTTGATTTAGTGTGTGAGTGAGAGAAATATTTTTCATGAAACAAAAAGAGCACAGCCCACGGAGCCCAGCAGAGCCCAGCAGGGAGGTTTACACCTGTTTGCTTGAATGAAGGTAAACCCTTCTGCACTCGCCTCCACTGGCTGCCGGGCCACCATAACCCAGCCTGCACAGGTTTGTTACAGGTGTGCAGTCCACCTATCCACACAGCATAAAGGCTATAAGCAGACTCTCAGAGGTTCACTTGTTTCACCCACACACATCAACCCACACTGAACACAGTTATACTGTAGTGAAGGTGCATTTGCATCTCATTAAAGGCTTTTCTTGCAAAATGGGAGCCAAAAGCTCCCCGAGACTCAGATCTTTCCTAAATGCTCCAAACACTTCAGCCTGTTGTGTCTCTGTGCAGTGGGTTAAAAACAAATATCACAGCGACAACAAGTAAACAAAAAACTCTAAGTTCTCTGCACCTGCCAGTAAGACGGCATAAACAGTTTGGACAGATTCAGGATATTCAAGGATTCTATCCACTTCCAGAAGAGTCCATGTTCTCTGTTCTCGTACCGATGGACTTGCATCAGTCTGCAAAGCTGGACACAGAGCATGGCAAAGATTGGGTTAGGCTGAAACTGAATAACCTTTATTTTGTTTCCACAAAGTGCTTTTCCAATGTTTTCCTTATTCATGTGTCCTATTTGATAGTAGAGAGATTTGTGCTGTAGGTCACAGGCTCTGTTTTTACTGCTACAGCTCCTGGGTGCGTCCTGGCCTCCTTCCACCTAACCTAGGAGGCATCCTGGTGCCTGAACCACCTCATCAGGCTCCTTGTGTTTGGTGTGGCAGTGCTCAGAGTCTCTCCAGAACCACTGAGATCTGTCCTCTAAGGAGACACTGAAGATCCATGTCCAACGTCATCTTAACAGAGACACCGTTTGTGTGAACATTTTTATTTATTAGTGCTTTGAAACTTGAAACAACCACAGTCAGCCACACAGACACTTTAAAGGGACGTTCCACAAAATGTAAGTCCAGCAGCAGCGTTACTGACTGATGGTCCAATGAGCTTCGTCTGACATTTACAGCAAAGGTAAGCAGTGGGGCTACGATCAGGGCTTTTGAAGGTGAAACACTGTATGAGAGCAAAGCTGTAAGTGAATGTGTGACGTTTGCTGAGTCTCTGAGCACTCGTCTCACAGCCGGCTGCAGACCAGCGATGTTAGTCCAGGTCAGACGATAGCTTGTAGTCTGTTATATGAATTGTCTGCCTCTCATTTTTATGTCATTTTGCCTGCTGTCAGTGGCTCCGAGGGGCCACAGTGGTCGTTTCAGTAACAGTGTGAGGCTGAGGACAAGCCAGACGTCCTGGATTCTGTATTTTAACACACACGAAGGGGAAAACCTTTGAAATCTTTTCATTTTAAAAGACAATATCTACACTAAAGCGGAGTCCAGTCTGAGCCGTGCTGTGCAGCGGCTCTGCTGTCAGTTACAGTTATTGTTTCTAATGTCACAGGGACGGTCTGATGATGTCCAACATTTCAAACAAACAGACGGAGGGAACGATGCTGCTCATCACACAAGAGCTGGAGGAGAGGAAGAAGCTTAGCGCCTGCTGCTATGGAAACCACCTCCGTGTGCTCGGCTGCTGCTGCTGCTGGGACCTGTCGCCGACATCACTTCCTCCAGAAAACTGATGGACAAAGACAGAAAGATACAGATGGAGGTAAAGACAGCTGAAGTGGAGAAAATCATAAAAAGTGAAAACGACGATGGCGTCACTTTTGGCGAGCTCTTGTTTCCCCACAGACGTTTGGATTGCTGTGAAAAAAACAAAACATTCTCTGTGGGAAGTAGATTTACATGGTTCATTTACCGTGAATCCTTTGGCCTAAAAATAGTTTTCAAACTTCCAGGAGAACTAAAGCTGTGAACAGAACATGAAGAAACTTTGAATTTATCTCAAGCCAAAAACCAACAAGTCTGGATGTTTCTGATGTTCTCAGCTGGAACAACACGACACTGTGACGTCTACGAATCGACGATTCGTTAAGATCCTTCCTTATAATGGAAATACGCTGCACCCTGCCAAAATGAAAGTTGGAGTTCCTCAGGGATCGATTGTGGGTCCAAAGAATCTCAGCATTTCAGCTACTGCCATCTTCATCTGGAAACGAACTGTTAGTGACGCAGAAAACCAGGTGACTGAGTGCTGAGAGATCACGGAGCCTTCATCGGTTTATCAGCAGGAGTCGAACCAAACAGTACAG
>NW_005187910.1:161090-162376 GCF_000239375.1 Pundamilia nyererei
ACACACACACACACACAGTGCAGGAGGCACAATAGAAAAAAATCCACAGTCTAAACCTGATTCATCAAATAACTGACGACATTTAACACAAACCGTTTGTGCTGAAGAGGTTCTGTCTGTTTGTTTGTACCTTTAGTCCTTTGAAAAACTGTTTGGTGATGGAGACCGCGTCTGTGGGTGTGATGAGGTCACTTCCTCTGATTCTCTTCCCACCGTACTCCACCGCAGCCTGAACCATCTGAACGAAGAGAAGGGAAAGCATGAGCTTTACTGCTCTCACAAAACACGGCCCTCATCTTTTCAGCCATCACGCTCAGCCAGGTTTTTAATCAGCACTGTGCATGAAAAAGCACGTTTTTAACCTCCACACGCCACAGACACACTCTGTGTTTGAATGCTTCAGAAAGCACGGACTCCTGGGCTGACTTATTATCAGAGCAAGTAATGCAAACCACACAGCAACGTATCGGTACGGATACGATGGAATATCTCGGGTTTTTGTCTCTGCCTGTCGGGGTCTTTGAACTTGAACTTTCCTTGAGAACAACCCTCAGCCTCATCCCTGTGCATATCTGTCTGCCCCAGGCTAACCATGTGTCATTTACACCCAAGGTTTTAGCACAGGTCTACATTTTAATCATCATCTTTACATAGAAACAGCGAGTCAAGTCATGCTAACACCTAACTCAACTAAACCTTGTTAATCTGTTTTTTTAATGGACATTAAACTTTATTGTAACTAGGGATGGGTACCGGTGTCCGGTGCCATGATGGCACCGGTTCTGACATAAACGGTAGTAACCAGACCGAAAAGCAGTGCACGTTTCGGTGCTTTATTTCGGTGCTTTTTTTTCCTGAGCTGTGATACACTTCTAGCCAATCATTTTACGTTTCCCAGGATAGTAGGCGGGGCCAGGTACGTACGTTCAGTTAGAGCAGAGCTACAGATTAAAAATGTCCAAGGCGAAGCGGTCAAAGTCTGGCTGTACTTCACAGCAACAGATGCAAACTCAGCAGCAACAAGTGCTTTAAGCTGATACTGTGATACTGTCAAAGGAGGTAACACCAAGAATCCGATGAAACACCTGGCGACGCATAGCGTTTTTTTTAAAAGCCGAGAAATGCGCCGTATTTGATAGCTTGCTGCGAAACCTCACACTGTGTACGTTGGGTGGGTTGCCAGTTATCGGACCCGGAGCAACATCCCCCAAAAACCCGAAGAATAGAGTCCTGGCCCCTAGCCCTGCCAGTGTAGCAGAAATGATGAGGATGATGATGCAGCAGCA
>NW_005187910.1:162729-165344 GCF_000239375.1 Pundamilia nyererei
TTTGTGTTCTCCATTCTTTAAGCACCGGTTTGAGCACCGTTTGAGCACCGGCACCGTTTCAAAAGTACCGATTTGGCACCGGTATCGGATAAAACCTAAACGATACCCATCCCTAATTGTAACAGCTGTGAAAATAGCAACACTGGACGTGTTAGTCGAGCTGTGGACCCCCCAGTAGTCCCAGTTCAATTAAAAAGGAGGGGAGGGCTACTGCGCAGTACAGCCACGAAAGCCGTGTGAATGGCCCTACATCCTGTGTGCGAGTTATGTGTTGTAAGACGGTGTGTGTGTGTGTGCGAGCACCCAGGCCCCCCCCACCTACACACCTACTCTCCGCCCCCGAGGGAAGCAGTCAGACGTGTCATTGTGAAGACGTTTCAGCATATTCGTGTCCAGATGTTTGGATCTGGATTGATGGAAAGATTTTGCTCCTACGTTACAGTTGGGAGGAAAACTGGCTCATCAATTTCAAAAAATAGCTTAGACATTGTTGTTAACCCTCGGGGGGCACAGACATTTCAACATTTTGTTCCCCAAGTAGGTATTTCTCCATTCAGCTGATTGTAGTTAAAGTTTTCCTGTATTATCGGTTGCAGCTGCTGATATTCTAGAAATTTACAACTTCTTTAAATGAAATAAACATCTTGTATTTTTTATCCCTTTTCATGCCACAATGATCTGATTGTTCCCAATGGCTGTTAGTTTACCTGGGATAAGTAAGCACCTACCAGGCGGTCAGCGCGGTGTTTATGGCTTTTAAAGCAGTTATGATGCTTAATACTGGAGCTTATGAAGGGCAGAGGAGAGATTTTTGCTTTAACACATAATGCTTGTTCTATGATCAACCAGGTCTGAGAGCCTGGTGGAAACATTTATACCTGGATATCCGATGTTACCTGACTGCTGGTGGTATTTACAACTCAGAGACAGAACATCTGACATGGATGAGAACTTATCTATAAGTGTGATCGTCTTTATATTGAGGTTCGTGAGTTCCTAAGGAAACACATCGTCAGCATAATGAACTCCTTTAACATCCACGTTTGGTCAGATTGCTGCCACTAGTGGCTCGATAAAAATGACAGGAAGTGAGGGAGAAAGCAGACAGGCCTGTCTAACGCCCCTCTGCAGACCGAAGCTTTGTCAAGTACGAGCCTTTATCCTAGCACGAGCGTTTGGAGAGCTGTCTGTTACCCTGCGGTGACGCTCAGACACTCCTCTTCTGCTCAGCTCGTCCATCAGAGATGACAGGATGCTGCTGCTGTGGCGCTCGTACCTCAGAGCGTAGAGCATGACGAGGCGCACGGCATCCAGCTCAGACACGCGTGGATTTTGCAGCAGTCGCCGCACATTCTGAAAGAAGATATTGTGTTATGGCCCAAACAAGCAGGAAAGGAAGACAGGAAGTCAACACAACGCATCCAGAATGACCTTCATTTATGACACATTCAAAAAACCCCGTGAAGCTCAGGAGGACGGAACAGCTGACATTTACCTGCTGAGCGCTCGAGTGGTCATTCTGACAGGCCAACTCCTGCTCCACCTCCGACACCTCCATCAGCTGCCGCTCCGACACTAGTCGGGACAGCTCGCCCACCACCGTCACATGTTTGGACACGGTCCCCGACATCTTCTTAAACTGGGGGTAGTTATCTACAAATGCCTACAGTGGGTGACAAAGGACACAAATCATCAAGATTTTTTACAAAGCATCACATAATTCAAACATTCAAACATTCCACAAATACAAGAAAAAATACATGTAAAAGTTTTCCTTCCATCCATTTTCTGCTCCAGGTCCAGCAGTTTGAGCACAGAAGCCCAGGCCTTCCTGGGTCTGGCCTGAGCCCTCTTCCCAGGGACACGCCCAACATTCAGTTTAATTATATTTTATTTATAAAGCGTCAAATTACAAAAACAACAGTCGCCTCAGGGCACTTTATACTGTAAAGTAGACCCTACAATATCACATAGAGAGAAAAACCCAACAATCATATGACCCCCTATGAGCAGCACTTCGGCAACGTTGGGAAGGAAAAACGGACACTCATATAAGCTCATCCAGCGTTCCCTGACCAGGATGAAAAGCACATTGCTCCCCCTGAATAACAGATGGGCTCTCCTCTCCATCACCCTGGCATAGAGGCTGAGGAGTGTGATCCCGCTAAAGCGGGACGGTTCTCCCATTCCAAGGGAACTCTCCCTGCTCTATTCCGGCCCATTTGTCAGCCAATCAACATCCAGCAGCTCACGTCATCTGATTCCAACAACCAGCAGTCAGGAGGGCTGCAGGGAGCGCATCTTGGGTGAGGGAAAACTGCTCTGCTGTCTGACTTCCGTGCACAGACGGACACAGCTGTGGTCCATAAAACCAGATTTAGGGACCTCGGGTCACATCTCATCCACCCTGTTGGCCCTGACTGGATAACTTTTTAAATACATCAACCTCAGCGACTCACTGGGTGATGAGTACAAATAAAAGTCTTAAACACAGGAGACTCCAAATCACAAGTTAGGAAATGCACGTTTCTGGGCCACGCCCCAACAACGCAATCTTTAAGCCTTACGGTTGTTATCCATTCAATTTCATCCGTCCAACTAGGGCTGGGCCATAT
>NW_005187910.1:166581-170769 GCF_000239375.1 Pundamilia nyererei
GCAAATTTTCAAATATATATCGTGATAAATATTTTTGGCCATATCGCCCTGCTCTACGTCCAACCATCCTCTTCTGAATGTCTTGATGCTCAATCATCCAGGTAAGTAAATCTCCAAAAGTTGATTCTGTTCTGGACGTAGCGTTTTCAGTGGGAGAAACGTTTCGTCATCATCAGGTGACGTCTTCAGTCTCAGCTGACTGTTGGTCTCGTACGACGTTACATCTCTCTTCACTTGCATCCCAGTCATGGAAGCGTTGGAGGTAGTTCATAAGAGACTACAGGATGACCTCAGCAACAGGATCACTGTCAGCATCCACCAAGTGTGTTTGAACTGTGTCTTCATTCCACCTACTTCACATGCAAGGCTCAGTTCTACAGGCAGAAACATGGGTGTGCTGTGGGCTCCCCAGTTTCACCCATCGTGGCCAATTTGTACATGGAAGAAGTGGAAAAGAGGGCTTTGCTATCCTACCCTGGAACACCACCAAGCCATTGGTTCAGGTATGTGGATGACACCTGGGTGAAAATCCAATCTCAGGACGTGCCACATTTCACAGATCACATTAACTCATCAAATAGATCAGGGAGGATATGAAAAGTTGCAGGTTAGCCTTCTTAGACTGTGAGATTTCCATCAGGGCTTTGATCAGTGGCCATGAGAATTTGCATAATTACGATGAAGGACCTGACCTCCCAGCCCATTGTTCCTTCAGTGGGCTGGTTTCAGTCATTATGCAAATGTCCTGTTTATAAGATTGAAACCTGCAGTCAGCTGAGACTGAAGACGTCACCTGATGATGACGAAACATTTCTCCCACAAAACGCTATGTCCAGATGAACAGAGTCAACTTTTGGAGATCCTCTTCTGAAGCAGAGTCATGGTGGGTAAGCAGGTTCTTACAGACATCCTCCCCCCGCCTCACACTTTCCCTCCTGGGAGCTAC
Source organism: Pundamilia nyererei (assembly GCF_000239375.1). Taxonomy (NCBI): domain Eukaryota; kingdom Metazoa; phylum Chordata; class Actinopteri; order Cichliformes; family Cichlidae; genus Pundamilia; species Pundamilia nyererei. The sequence continues at coordinate 167,528 of NW_005187910.1, forward strand.
GAGGCCTTCCGAGGCTAGTCAAGGGGTTTTTGTGTCTACCCTGGGATCTCCTCCCTGTGCCCAGAACGCCTCCAACGGACGGTGCCATGGAGGCATCCTAATCAGATACCCAAACCACCTCAGCTGGCTCCTTTTAACACACAAGAGAAGCGGCTCCACTCCGTCTGGAGGTTTGAGTTACTCGATCTGTAAGGCTGAGCTCAGCAACCCTGCACAGGAACCTCATTTCAGCTGCCTTTCAGATTTCATGACCACAGCTGAGGGCTGGAATGTAGGCGGACTGGTAAATCAAGAACTTTGACCACCTCTCTCTTCACCACGACAGTCCGATACAACGCCCACATTCCTGCTGACACCAACTCGCTGGCCCGATTCACGCTCCACCTCCCCATCATTTCAACTCTCTTGCTTGTGGCGACCTCCATCCTCCACTCCAGAGGGAGCATTCCAACATTTTTCAGCAGTTGCTATGACGGGGAAATTAACTACAGAGGCCAAACCAGGTGTGTATCAGGCTGTAAACATGATTATTTCTGCATTTTAACACAGGAGTCTAAGGGGACTGACTCCCTGCTGAAGCCTCTGGACTGCAGAGGAACTCACATTTCCAGCGCTGGGGTCGATGTTCGTGTAGTAAAACCTTTAAACTTGTATCAGTAAACAAGCTGAGCCCCGGCTGGAGCCTGACCTTCATGTCTGAGATGGACTCCAGCTTCTGTTGTCCTTTTGGCTTTTTCTTTTGGAAATCCTCCATCAGGTTCTTTATATTGGTGCCAATCTCTCCAAAGTTCAGGTACAGGTTCTAACGAGGAGACGAGAGAGCGAGGTTAGTGACTGTTAGGACTCGTTTCTGCTCTGAGAGTTACCATTGTAACCTGGACTGAAGGGGCAGCTGAAACATCACATTTTTAAAGTCTGCTAGAAACCTACCAACATGACGAGCGCAGCTTGTTTCTGTCACTCGTTTCAATCCTATTAACGCTGAGCACAGATGCTGACAGATGTGAGCAGATGTGCTGCTGTGTGAGACTCACGTTGGCGTAGAACTCGTCATTCTCAGCTGACAGGACCACCTCTCTCAGGTCTTTGCTGATCCCGGGCACTCTGGACAGGTCGATCCTGTTGTTGTTGAGGCCCAGCAGCTCGTGGACCATCGCCTGGTATGTCCACTGCAACACAGCGAAAGCTCGTAAACACGCACGCGCTTCACACAGACACACAACCAGTGAATTTATGATTTGCTCATTTTGTACACACAACAGCCATCAAATGAAAGTGACAAATGAGCTGCAGAGGATGCAGTGTGAAAGATGACAGAATTATTAAAAGTGCAAAATGATGTCACAGAGGACAGCGAGCGGTCACCTGATTGAGCAACGGCGTGATGGCATCGTCGCTGCGGTCCAGGATAAGCAGCAGAGGAGGAACTTCAGTCTTCCTGAAGTCAAACAGCTCGTACTCCTTCGTGATGATTTGCTGACAACAAACAAATAAAATACTGAGTAGTACTTTTATTCTTCAGAGTACTACTTGAGTAAAAGTGTTAACAGCTTGAGGCTCAAGTGTTTAAACCCAAGTGCTCAGGTTACAGCACAGAGCTGACATCATCTTTGACCAGCCAACAGGACACTCGGTGCTAAAATAACCTGTAGTGGCATTAAAAGCACTTTTCCGTGAGTGTGTGATGACGTGTGTGATGATGTTGCTGTGGAAACCTTGACGCTCTCCGCGAGCCGCTTGGACATGTCTGAGGACAACTGGTAGCGGATCATCGGACATTTCTTCAGAGCAAGCAGGACGGAGGTCAGTCCCTGAGTGCAGCGTGCCAACATAGAGGGTTCCCAGCTCCGCCCCTAAAACACACACAGGTGATGTGATTGCAGCATGTGGAGCTTTTTAGGGCGGAGCTCTGACAGCTGAGGGCCATGTGGTTCTTACCCGAGTGACTCCCTGCAGGTTCAGAGAGAACAGGTGAGGATTCACAGCGATGAAGTCTCCGTAGAACTCCTGCAGACACACACGCGCACACACACACATGCAGACACACACACACACACTCAAACACACACACACACACACACACACACACACACACACACACACACACACACAGTAAGCTATACTTCTGCTATTTTGGTTTTGATGATGTCACTCAGGTGTGTAAAGGGTTAGAACTGTGTTCACAGCAAACATGGCGCCGAGTTTGTCCTCGTGATGCTCACGCGGGCAGGACGACAGCTTGCCAGGACATCCTATGAATTCTCAGACCTCGGCACAGTTTTGTTCTGTGTCTGCTTTAAAATTAAATTTGATCAAACAGCTCGGCCCGACCAAACCGCCATAGTAAGCTCCTCCTCCATTTGTGACTGTCAGCATCTCACCTGACACTTGGAGAAATGATGATGTAGCACTGATGGTCATGCAGGCCAAGCTGGAGGTTAATAGCAAGGAATTCTTTCATATTACATACATAACCGTAGCATGTTGGGCTACATGTTACTGATGTCATCAAATGAAGGCGTCACAGAGGAACACTTTCAGCTCTAGTCAACTTAAACTCTGATTATAAACAAGTATTTGTTGTATTATTAGAGGAAATGTTTAATCAGTGAAATAATGATCTGTCCAAAGATTGAAGGTTTCCACATGTCAGACGTGAATCACGGTTAACTGGATCCAGCCTAAAAATCACAAACGTGCCGCCGTTACCCAAATCACTACGTTCACTGATGAGATGGAAACGCCAACAGCTGTTTTTCTGCTCCTGATCTCACGCTCAGTTGCTCCTTTGACTCAAACCTCATAATTAGTTGAAAAGAACAACCCGACGGAGCAAACGGTCGAGCTCACAGGATTCATGCTGGTTAATGAAACTGAAACAATGAGAAGATGACACAAAGATTTAACCCTGCAGCATCAGCTGACCTCTCTCTGCAACAAGGAGGTGAAGACAGAAAAAGACCCTGGACTAATATTATTATATTAATGTTGTTAAGACGTATTTTGGCAGAGTCAAGTTCAGCTAAGAATGAGCCGCCATGACTGACAGAGAGATCTTACATCATGTAGAAATATTAAACCCCCACGCTTCCTCGGAGGTCCTGAAACTCACCTGGACTTCAGCCACCACTTCCTGTTCATCAGCCTCAGCCAAGGCCTTGATCTCACTCTTACTGATCACGTTGCTAAAGTCTGAAACACACACACAGACACACACACACACACAGACACACACACACACA
>NW_005187910.1:171228-175590 GCF_000239375.1 Pundamilia nyererei
ACACACACACACACACAGAGCAGTCAGTTGATGGACTTCAGGTACAAACAAACTTCTGCCCCAAACCAAACTCCAGAGAAGAAATCTCTGATATCTGTTCAGCTGACAAGTCCACAGCTGTAAGTGGAAGATACCTCACATTTGATGACAGTGTCACCCTGTTTAATCAGACTGGCGTCATTAAAAGCAGCAGGATTCGCTTTTAGCAGCCCCTCTTCAATGTGTATAACGAATTTTCTGATAAGATCGCTGATCTCTAGGATTCTGCAGCAAAGCTAAACTCAGTTGTGTATCTTAGCTTCCGAACTATGTTTGAACTGTCCGAGGACGACGAGTGTCAAACCAGCAACCCTGTTCTCCTCTCACTCCAGCCCTAACTGTCACTGTGGAAACTTACAGATGAAGTAGACGCTGTACTTGGGCCTCCTCAGCTCCTGGATCAGGTGCTCCACATTCTCCTGCAGCAAGCACACAAACACACAGTTGCAGATGGTGTTACCTCACACACAGACACACACAGAGTTACTCAGAGGGCGGTTTGTACCTTGGTGGGCCGCAAGAAGCAGATGGCTTTAAGGTGCTTCATGTTATCCCTGTTCTGAGAGTCAATCCGCTCAAACAGGTAAACCTCCTTCTGCAGGATCTCAGACTGAGTGTACACCACGCTCACTATACTGGTCTGAACACACACACACACACACAGACACCATCAGACACAGTAACGTTGCTGTAAACACTGCTGAGCACCAGCACCGCTAACAGTCCTGGGTCGGTCCTCACCGTCTCCTTGTCCATGAGCAGCACCTTCATCCCGGGCCCGCTGATCTCGATCATCTTGGAGATGTACTGCTTCACCGCGAGCGTCACATTCATGATGGCGACACTCAGAGACCACAAACAAAAGCAAATAAACAAAGAGCAGCGGCTGCAGAGAGGGTTTTTTCGTCTCTTTACCTGCGGAGCTGCTATAACAACACTGGAGCAAACTTCCTTCCGGGTCCCTGACGTCACGTGCCGCACGCACTCTGCTTGCGTCATCGGGTTCTGAGAGATTTTTCTAAACTGGTAATAATAATAATAATAATAACAATAGTAATAATAATAATAATGCACGTTGATATTGCCTTTTAGGCTGACGTAGAATAACATCCTTCAGTCAGAATTTTAAAATGGAAAAACGTAAATTACACAATTCCACTCGTGAAATGCTTTATTTATACCAAAAACAACAACAACAAATACTAGTCTTCGTTAACATGTATATTATTTGCATGTAAATATATATGTAAATATATTTACTGATTTCTTTTTACATTTTGTTGGTTGTTGTGTTAAAAATCGCCACACCATCCTAACACTTTGGGCTGGAAAGTTTAGGTAGGTAGATTCCGGAGCTGTTACATTAGAGCCTTTGATGGTCGCCGTTCACGTCTTTAATCAGAGTTTATAGACTCTGTAAATAAAAACAGTCCCAAACTGATTAATTCTGTGTTGCTAATAATTAGCTTAGCATTAGCATGCCAAAGATAAGAAGCATGCCACAACTGTTAGCGTGCCGACATAGCGCTGAACTCTACTTAAACTGGCAGAGTGTGGTGCTTAAACTGAGCGTATTTATCGTCGATAAGCAAAAACATCCGGTTACGAGGAAGAAAACATTTAATAAGCCACATATCAAAACAGCTGCTGTGAGCCCCACGGAGAGGTATCACTCCGCTCCGTCTGAATGTAGTCCCGTAACAGCAGCGCAAACGGGAGGTTGTTGGCGGAGGGATACGGTTGTGCTAGCAGGAGCAAACGACATCTCCAACGTGTGTGTGAAGACCACACATTATTCATTTTATTCCTAAAGGAAAAGCACACTGTTCACAGGCGGAATTTTAACGGAATATATAATTGTTTTGCACATTAAATGTCCGGATAAGGTAAGCGTCTGGTTGGTATACTTTTTCAATGGATGTCATCCAGAGTTATTGAAGTCTCTGAGTTAGCAGCTCGGCTAGTTACCATAGTTAGCTCAATGCTAAGCTACAGTGTGGAGAGACTGTAGGGAAAGATAATGGTGTATAGATTTGTTTTTATCACTCAACTTTTAGTAGTTAGAAATCAGTAAGTGACACGTCGTTGATCTTTAGCATGCTAAGCTGCAGCTGTGGTTACTGAATGTGTTTTAATTGAGTTTTGAAACTTGCTCATGAACTAAATGTATTAATGTTTTTTAAGCTCTGTTACTTCTAATAGAGTTTAAGGTCACCTATAACAACTTTGAGCTACTCCCTTTATCAGCTACTAATGAAATTTCTTTGTTGTTGAAAATAAAATATTAATACGAGCTCCTTATTGATGAAGTTGGCACTGCTAACTTTGAGATGGCCACTAGCAGAATGCTCATACAGAGCAGCTGACATATTTATGAATGAAAAAGGTTCAGATCTGTGTAGAGCTGCAACACTAAACTCGTTGAGCTTTGAATTAGGTTTTTAAAATTTGTTTTCGAAGATTTAAGCCAGAAGGAAATAATTTTAGTTTGAGATTTCCTTTTGTGTTCAAAAATAACATTGGTATAATTAGCCACATGCTCTTTGTTAGGGACCCCTGTGAAATGCTTTTATAAAGCTTATTTTGACTGATGTCCTGTTTGAATTGCAGAGTTGATTTATTAGACTGTATTAAAAAGGAGGTCTCTGTAGATAATTTCCCTGTTCAGAACAACTGTACCTGGTGAATGTTTTTATAACTCACCTGTTCAAATTGGATTAATGCTTAAGATTTGCATTTTTTAGAGGCATGTTTGGCCGATGGGTGCACACTGACGGAGGTGGTTCTAGCTGCTAGCTGGAGCCTCTAGTTTTTGTGCAGGTTTGTCTCACAGGTGTGTCCTTCCAGCAGGCAAGGAGATGACGACAGAGGTGGAGAGGCCAGCAGGAGGCACAGCTGACCAGGAGATGAAATGTAATGAAGAGGAGGAAGAGGTCCTGCAAGAAAAGGATGATGAAGGTTAAAAAAAACCCCCAAACAAACAATTCTTTACAATGAAATGAATTCAGCATATGCAGGTTATCCTTCCATTATCTCGATTCACTTAACTAACGGCCGTGTCTAAGAATCTGTATTTATTAATGATGCTCATCAGGGAAGCGCAAAGATTTTAGAGGCTGCTTAAAAACTTTACACCCTCCTACTCTTTCTGCAGAGGTCCGAAGGACCAGCAATGATGACATTTTATTCCATGACGTAAATTAGTCTTTATATATGTAGCGTCTCATGTCCCCTTTAAATGACGAGTAAGTCTCGCACCAATTGTGATAATTAGTCCACTAACGTGGCACCACGGACGCGGCCTTCACCCAAAAGCCAAAAGCTTTGGAATTTAACATCAGTAAGGCCTTCAGATCAAATAGACCAAATACGATTGAGTCTATAGGATTTCAGTAGGAAGCTGTTAGCATTTGGATAAAGTTCAGCACCTGATAAAAGCAAAGTGACCGTAGAGTTTCCTCTTAAATTCAAATTGGCTGATTGTTGTGATCAGACAGTCAGCTGATTAAGTGTGTGTGTCGTGTTCAGGTGTGCAGGAGGACGCTGACCCCCCACCAGTCCATATCATCCCTCTCCCAGTCCAGCCTAATGCAGAGAACAGCTGCGGGCCCCTCACAGACAGCAGCGCAATGGAGGTACTGGTTGATTTTTGATTATAGATCGACTGCTGGTTGTTGATTATAGATCATCTGCAACATTTCAAACATGTGATGTGTTCAGTCTGCAGGTGCTTCTCTAAGCTTCAGGGTCAACGGTCAGCTGGTCCCCCTGCTGCCTGGAGGTCAGTCCCAAACACTTTCAAGTAGAAGTACTTCATTAATATCTTTGTTCATACTAGAGATGGACCGATCCGATATTACGTATCGGTCCGATACTGACCTAAATTACTGGATCGGATATCAGAGAGAAATAAAAGATGTAATCCGATCCATTAAATATCACACAAGCACCTCACAAAACCTGCGACACGGCGTAACTCTGCTCATAACCGCAGCACGTCGGAGCAGTGTGCTCACGTGATAGAGCGGCTGTGGCATGCGGGACCTCTCGGCGCTCTGGTTGACCATTGGTAGCCTCATTACCAAACCGGCATTTCATCTCTGAGGAAGTGATCCCAGAGAGAAGAAAGCAAGCGTGTAAGTTCATCTCTGAATGTTTGTAAAGCAAACATACAGCATGCTACTTCAATCATGAAACTGATCAATGATCAGCTGATCGTCTCTCTTCTTTGTTTTTGCACCAGAAAGAGGAAACCAGCGGCTGAACAACAGCAGCACGTTTAAGCTTGACTGTTGTTAGGATTTATTTAATATTACTTTCTAC
>NW_005187910.1:176744-186812 GCF_000239375.1 Pundamilia nyererei
TTTCAGACTTGTGACTTTACTCGGACTTTTACACCAGTGACTTGAGACTCGACTCTGACTTGCCTGACATTAGTTGAGACTTACTTGAGTCTTGCAAAACAATGACTTGGTCCCACCTCTGGTAAAATGTATAGAAGTCCATTACTGTATATAGTAACTGTTAAGTCTAATAAACCCTAGTAAGCTATAGTACTTTTTCCTTTGGGAACCATCTGTGCAGTCTGCAGCTCTGTAGAAGAAAGATGTTGAATCTGTTTAATTATTCTTGAAAAATAATTGATTTCTGTGCATTTTTTTTACATGTGCATTAAATTAAAGTTGATTACGTTGATTAAGCATCATGAGGTGGAGGGCGGGGGGTGGTTCCCTATTTTTTTTTTTTTATTTCTTTGCTGGGAGTTTGCAGCCCTGTTAGTTAGGTTGTTTAATATTTCTGGTAAGGACTCTTTAAAATACCAGAGTAGGGAGGATGGAGCAGGTTTAAGTTTATTAGATTGATCAGTTTTGCTGAACTATGAAATATTTTGGGTGCAGTGTGTTTTTTACATACAGGTATAACAGAATAGCTTTAGTGTTGTTGTTTAGTTAAACTTGAGTATGAACTTCTACAAAATGCAGCAAGATATTATAGTGATTAAAAACACTATATTGGATTCATATCGGTATCGGCAGATATCCAAATTTATGATATCGGTATCGGACATAAAAAAAACTGGTATCGTGCCATCTGTAGTTCATACAATCTGCCCTTGTGAGTCAGTCGCCGCTAAACATTGACCCTGGAGCTCTGTGTTCATGTTTGACCCTTTTGTGCCCTCCACAAAAAAAATGTGCACACACAAAATTGCCATAAAATCCTCATACGACTATTTTCTGTTTTTTCATAAATCACTTAATGACTTGGAGACCTTTTCAAAATGATAAAACATTAAATTATTTTCACTATCTTAATCATTTAAATGCCAATTTAAACATTTGAATTAAGTATTTATTACATCCATCCATCCATTCACTTCCGCTTATCCTTTTCAGGGTCGCGGGGGCACTGGAGCCTATCCCAGCTGTCATAGGGCGAGAGGCAGGGTACACCCTGGACAGGTCGCCAGTCTGTCGCAGGGCCAACACACAGGGACAGACAACCATTCACACTCACATTCACACCTAGTGACAATTTGGATTATCCAATTAACCTATCCCCACAAGCTGCATGTCTTTGGACGGTGGGAGGAAGCCGGAGTACCCGGAGGGAACCCACGCAAACACGGGGAGAACATGCAAACTCCACACAGAAAGACCCCGGCCTGATGGTGGAATTGAACTCAGGATCTTCTTGCTGTGCGGCAACAGTGCTAACCACCGTGCCACCGTGCTGCCATATTTATTACAATAATTCACAAAAACAATTCTCTTCCTGGATAGCCTGAATATTACTTCATAGTTCATATGTTCTGTTATATTTATCTTTTGTTGTTGACGTTTGCATAATAACTGTTTCCACTGATGACTCAGATCTTGATTAGAAAATGGTTTCAGACACACAAATCACTCTGGGGCCTCCATGGTGGTCTCACGGCTCCATCGTATAACTTGCAGTAATACAAGTGCCATGCATTGGCCTACAACAGGAAAAAGGTTGAATCCGGGCAAATAGAGTAAAAATGTCAAATATCACGACTATTCTTCAAAATAAAATGCTGACATTACAGAATGCATGGTTTTATACTGTAGTGGCAGAGAGATTAAACATGTGGTTTCAATGGAAATAAATGTGGCGTTTTTGTCCAAAAGGTGTCGAGAGGCAAAAGATTTTCTCCAAGACTCTAATCAGCAGGGCTGGGCAATCTCAGAACTCGGGGGCCGCTGTCCCTGCAGGTTTTAGATGTGTCCTCGAACCAACACAGCTGATTTAAATGGCTAAATTAGCTCCTCAACATGTCCTGAAGTTCTCCAGAGGCTGGTAACGAACTAATCATGTGATTCAGGTGTGTTGACCCAGGGTGAGATCTAAAGCCTGCAGGGACACCGGCCCTCGAGGCCTGAGATTGCCCAGCCCTGCTCTAATCACTAGGGCTGGGTATCGTCGCTGATTTCTAGAACCGATTCGATTTGAATCTGGGAAGTTTTGACTGAAACAGTCAAAAATGTTTTAATTGTGATCATTCAGTACTAATTCGTCAGGTCTGCGCTTTGTGTTTATATCTTTGTGCTCTCATTTGCTGTTTTAGCTGTTTGGTGGTTGTTGAAACAGTTTTGTGAACTTTAACCTGAGATTCTGGCAAAATACATTTATATTTAAAAATCGATTCAGGATTTAATGAATCGATATCACTTTAAAGATAAAATCGATGTGAATTGATAAATCAATTATTGAAACCCACCCCCACTAATCACCACCGATGTCCCCCATACTATTTATTATATGGAAAATGACTGTTTTTCTGTGAGTGGTTGCCATAAATAATGAATAATTAAAAGGTCTAAACTGGCATTTCAAGGGTTGAAATCCTAAAAATGGTTTGATTGTTTTGATCAAACGGCTCATGTTGTGTGTGTCATGTGTTTCTGCGTCTATCCTGCAGGGGGCACTGCAAAGCTGAAGTTGCGCGCTCATCCTGAAGGTTCAGCCAGTGGTTTCACCACGGTCCAGATCCCTGTCACGCTGACCCTTCACAGTCCTGCAGGGATCCAGTACATCAGCACCACTGCCTCTCTGAGTGCCTCCCCTGCTCCTGCCCCCACACCCATCATCACAGGTAATCCCTCCGCCAGCAGATGTGGAGCAGTTCAGGTGTTCCTCAGGCTAACGCCGACTCTCTGTGCTCCAGGCGTGATCTGTGGTGAAGCAGCTCAGAAGGTTCTGATCGACCACAACGTGAACTTCAACCCTCCGACCGGGTTAAAGAATCAACATTCTGCTGCGGCATCACCATTCACCTCATCGCAGGCCACGCCCCCCCCAGCACCTGGCAGGACCAAAAAGCGTCCAAGCAGCAGATCTGCAGCACCGCACACACTGCTGCACAAAGGTTTGACAACTCGTCTGTGTGCTCAAGTCTGCAGAGATGATAGAGAGCAAGCCAAATAAATCCCGTCGTACCTCAGTATGTAGGCGGTTTGAACTCATCGCCATGACTCTAAGCGAGACGAGACCATACAGAGTTAGAACATTTAAATTTCAGCCCCAGTTTGAATTCAGTGATCATAAAAGCTGTATCATCTGGGTAAAACTGCTCGTTTACCCCTATTTTTACTACAGATGCTTGTAAATCAAGTGAAGTCATTCTGTGTACGTACAGTATGTAAAATCTCAGTGTTCAGCTTAATCCAACACGACCAAAGAGTTAACTAGTACTAGATGTCAGGGTTCACTTCCTTTATTCATCATACAGTGTTCCTAGTTTGTCCTTGTTTTTGATCTTCTTTGGTTTGGTTTTTACGTTGTTAGCGGTTGTTCTTACAGAAAGGAAGCCCGTAAGAGTTTAACTCATAATAATAATAATAATAATGGAGTGGATTTATATAGCACTTTACAATACCACTATTCATTCACTCTCACATTCACACACTGGTGGAGGCAGCTACAGGTGTAGCCACAGCTGCCCTGGGGCAGACTGACAGAAGCCAGGCTGCCATATCGCGCCATCGGCCCCTCTGGCCAACACCAGTAGGCGGCAGGGTAAAGTGTCTTGCCCAAGGACACAACGACCAGGACAGAGAGCCTGGGGATCGAAACGGCGACCTTCCGGTTACAGATACGCTTCCCAACCCCCTGAGCCACGGTCGCCCCATGTAAAGGATCAGAACAAAAACTGTGAACAGGACTGTCTCTGGACGTAAGGAGCGCTGTTGTTCCAGTTATCCTTCCTGTTTGAACCATATTAATACATTTGAGGTTTACACTTGACTGTCAGTCCTCGAGGAGATCAGATGGACAGATGGAGAAAACGTGTTTCTAGAGATGTTGATGGGTTCTCTCACAGCTGCTAGGTACGAAGTAACCAGGCGGTTGTCATGGCTACAGTTGCTGATAGAGCTTTTCTTTGGGTCTGCAGTCATTACACCCGTTTACCAGAGTTACCTGTGAATGAAGACTGCTTGAGCTCACACAGTCATCTGTACACAGAAAGGCTGAGCCAGTGCTTCCTTCTACTGCTGGCCTGTATTTCAGAAAGAGCTCATTTAAATGTATTGAAAGACTGATGCTTGATTAAGAAATGTACCTTCAGCTGGTCCAGTTTCCTACACAAAACAAACAAAACGTTGATCAATCATATTAGAAGTAGAATTAAAATCAGTGAATGGTAGTTTTTTCCTGTTATGGAACTGGATGAATGTTTTCAAAGCTCTGATGCAGCGCGCGTGATTACAGTGTCAGGCTGGACGGATTTGTCCTGCAGATGTTCTCTGGCCCCAAAACTGTGTGTCGTCTAAACCTTGAAAATAACAAATTGCTGTTTATCAAGCATCCATGTTTTTCACATTATAGTATGTCAGAGATTTACAGTTAACAAACGGTCAGGTGAATAAACAACACTGAGACACTTGATACTGATAACGTGCGGCACGGGTGAATCTCAGACAGAGACACAATGTACTGCAGCATTCGTTTATTTTTATAGGTTACATCGTCAATATGCAAATATAATCACATTTCCTGTTACGCAGGTTCTGATGCTGTCTGTGTGTGTGTGTGTGTCACAAAGTATGTGTGTTGCAAGTCAATTTCTAAGAATAATATAATGCAAGTCAACTTCTGCGGATATGTATTTCTGTACTAGTCTCTTGCGGTAAATGTCAGTGTCACAGGGTCAGCTTCCTGTTTCTACAGAAAACTGTGTCTGGTGAAATATGTGTAACATAACATTTGAAGCATAATCGAATAAAACAATAAAAACTCCCTAACATGGTAAAAGAAAGTTCTTAACTTTAAAGTTGGGTCCTGATCACATACCTCTGAAGATTACGGTACCTCCGTCTCTCAGTCCTGTGATCTGATTGGTCGGTTGTCAGGCTGTCAGTAGACCTTTACCTGCACCGTTAGGTTACCATGGTGATTTAGTCAGCTTCATTATTGATAAAAAGCTGACACAAACCCAAAGATGACCCCTGACCCTGTGATAAGACTTCGTGATTCAGACTCGGATGAAGATGTGGACGTAGGTGCAGACACAGGTGTGAGGGAACACGGATGCTGAGGAATGAGGTTAGGACTCAGGTGAGGTGGGGGCTTCAGCTCTGAGTGCTGTTATCGTGGACTCAGGGCTGTGGTTAGGGTTCAGGTGAGGTGGACTGTGTTGTAAAGGATTCAGGTGCAGGTCTGCTAGGTTGGAATTCTGCTAAGGTGTAGACTTGGATATGTACTCAGCTGTCGTGTCCCCCCTCAGGTGAGTTGGGTCCCGTGCGCCCCCCCGACTGCCTCGTCTGCACATCGCAGTACAAATTGATCACAGAGCTGCGAGGATTCATGTGTGTAAGTCCTGCACAGCCACCTCTTTACACCTCTACCTGTGTCATCACACAGCCTGATTAAAACCCTCTTCCCCATCTTCAGATGTGCAGCCCAGCCATCATGCAGAGTTTGAGGAACCTGAAGAGGAAGAAGAAAAGCAAACACCACAGGGGGAGCAGGGACAAAATCAGAACCCTGAAACCCAGCAGAGACTCTCAAACCAACAGTAGGGTGTCCAAAACCAGACCAGGACCCTCTGCTGTGAGTTCGCACTGCTGATCAATGAGGATCTACTCCAAGAGAGTCACCCGATGAACCTTTGTCATGTGATGTGACGTCATTCTCCTTCCTGTGTGTCTCCTTAGTCTAAAGGTGTTTCTCCTTCTCAGAGGGCTCACTGGTCATCTGGTGATCTCCTGACCAGCCAGGTTAGCGCCTCCGCCTCCCTTCCGTCCCTCTGTGACCCTTCTGAGCCAGATCTGTTTGGATCCCTGCCCAGCTCGCCTCACGGCAAACTCGTGATCCTTGTGGAGGATTTTTATTATGGCTCCGCCCCTGGACAACACCCTAAGAAATGCAACCTGATGGGCGCAAAGTACAGCGAGCCATACCGCTGCATCCACTGCCCCAAGACGCTCGGCAACAACATCGAGTGAGCCTCTGGAGATGGTCTTAAACCTGCCTTCTATTAAATGAGCAGCAGGATGTGCCTCCTGTGCTTATAGAAAAAGAGAATGGGCCATTCTCATGAATTCATGCTCTCCTAGTGAATATAGCCTGACATGATCTCAAGTCATTAGATGTTTGGTTTGTGTCTTCAGTTGTGACTCTTTGTATATGTTGCAGGTTGATGAGTCACATGCAGCAGCATGTGTCCATGATATTTCAGTGGGACTCTGCGTTCTCGTGTCCACACTGTTCCCGTCACTTCCTGTCTGCTGGGAAGCTGCAGAGTCACGTGGAGGCCGTCCACAATCAGTGCGAGTCCAAAGGTCTGTGACAGCATAACCGGTTACCCTTTGGTTGGTTAGCGGTTACAGGATGGCCTGCTGATCTCGAGTGCTTCCCACTGTAAAAAGGATGCTTCAGGTTTGTGTGTCTGTCATGCAGTGATGGATTTGTTTCTCGTTTGCCTTGGCAGCCACGTGTAGGATCTGCGAGCTGGCATTTGAAAGTGAACCTGCTTTCCTGTGGCACATGAAGACCACCCACAAACCGGGAGAGATGCCCTACATCTGCCAGGTTCGACTCCGAGCACCAGAAAGCTGCCCTCACCTTCGTCAGTGCTCGTTGTGGCCCGAGAGTTTACGTGCCCCGCTTTCTGTCTGCAGGAGTGTGGCTTCAGGTCGTCCTTCTACTCAGATGTGTGGTTCCACTTTGAGGAGTGTCACACCAGCACCAGAAACTTTATGTGTCAATACTGCCTCAGAGTGTTGCGCCGCAACACCTGCTACCAGCAGCACTTTATCCGCCACCAGGTAGGTAACTGCTGCAGGTAATACAGCTAAAGGGTTTAACTTAGAAGAACCGCGAGAGTTGAAGTGAAGGTTAAAATGTGTTACGCAGTTAAATCAAAGGAAATCTAAAGCACAGAGAGGTTTTCTGGAACTACCATTGTTAAGATGTGTGTGTCCTACTGCGCTAGTGTCCAGTGGGGGTGGGGCATGGCTACGCAGAGGCGGGAAAGGGGCAGTAGAAGTTTGGAGTGTCAGGTTTTCTGTGGTTGTACGAAAGAAGGCGACCATTAAAGTAGGGGTGGGCGGTATAAACGCTATACGGTAGAAACGGTATAAATTTGGCCAGCGGTCGAGATTTTGACTATACCGCTCTAAGCTGCGCCCGTTTTGGTCAAAAGCATTGCAGCAGCTAAAAACATCATCTGCAAAATATTCCAGGCGACAGTCACAGCAAAGAGACGAAGCACTTTTGGAATATGAGGAAAGCCAAAAACTGCGCTTCCTCCACTTCTGTACCATTGATTCAGTAAAGTTGAATTCTCTCACAGCTGCTCTGTTCCCATGTTGTTGCAGTATATTAATGACTAACCTCGTATTGTGGATGGATTATCTCAGTTGAAGTTTGGTCCGTGTATAGCATCCTGCTATGCGATTGCATTTGTCTCTGACCATCAGGAACCCTCACATTAACTTTTATTGAGTGGAAAAAAGTTAGCGTTCATCTTCCAGCTTCACTGTGCTAATGTTATGCTAACATAGCTGTGTAGCTAGCAATCACGTAGCACAACATTATATAGCAGCTAGCCCAACTTCAGTAACCCTACAAACGTCACTGCTGTTTAGTTTTCTGTCTTCATTTATGGTGGAAGTGATAGCAGAGCTGTACGTTTGAATGTTTCAGAAATCTCTCAGTCTGAACATGCTTTAACATGTTTAGGTGGAAGCTAGCGAGCTAACTTCCTGTTAACTTCTAACTCCATTAAATTTAATAATGGATGCCTGAATGTTAAACTTAATTGTTACACCTGGTAAAGCAGCAACACTCATCGTTTTATTAAAGATGAAAGAATTTAGACAGTTTTTAACTCTCAGTGATGCTGCAGTGTTCGTTTGACTTTGGGACCTGAAATGGACGGAGTTTAGGATCCAGATTACTCCGTGAGGCTCCTGACTACGGCAGCCATAATGCTCCAACAATCCATCAAGCAGTGCGGCTTCGTAGCTTCGTATTTCTGTGCGCCGTGTACATAAAATCAGTTCGAGGTCAGTAAGCACAACCAGAATTCATACATAAGGCACACTGTCGATTTTTGAGAAAATTAAAGGATTTCAAGTGCGCCTTATAGTGTGGAAAATACATTATACAGAAGAAAAGAATATATCGTTACTGCACATGCTTCAAATTATACCGTGATATGGATTTTAGGCCATATCGCCCAGCCCTACATTAAAGTTGGAGTTACTATGCCAGTTGTGTGATTATGGGACTAACACCATGATGACGTGGGTCCTTGGGTAGAGAGATTTCCAAAGGGTTGGTCTAGACTCTGAAACTCCACGTTCCAGGGTTTTTAGCCTGGAGATGTAGAGAGGAAGGAGACCAGTGAGTGAGTTAGGAGGAACACCATCGCTGTCCTTGTAGTTGATATATCCCCGTTTCTCCTGGAATATCCAAATGTTCTTCCAGACCACATAAGACCACATAGGATATAATCCCTCCAGTAGGTTCTAGGATCTCGTCCTGCAGATAAACCTCTGTAACCTTGTCTGGCTTCACAGATATGCGAGCAGGGAGCCAGGAGTCCAATTCCCTCAATGTAACGTCCCTCTTATGTGAGCACACACAGAGCCTGAAACAGGAAGCCCGGCTTAACAGAGAAAGCTGACATCCACTGGTGCGATGCCCGTTATCCCTGACTGGGGTTTTAGGTTAATGCAAAGAAAGCCTGGCTTTGTTGAACTGGACAGATACCAGCTTTTGTTTTTGGAGCTAAAGTCTGAGGTACTGAGGGTTTGGAGAGGACCGAAGAGGAACGGGCTTGTTGTAAAGCAATGTATCATCTGCGCTGAGGTGGAGTTTAATTCTGTGTGTTGGTGCATGTTTGCAGAAGAAGCGCGAGTTTGGCTGCGATAAATGTCGTCTCCACTTCCTGTACATAAAAGAGCTGGTTGAGCACAGAGTTCTGTATCACAGGACGCACATCAGACCACCTCAGCTCAGCGGACTCAAACCTGGAACCAAGGTAGGAACCAATATCCTTAGATAATTATAGATAATTAATAAACACAATTAAACCCCTTAAAGATAATTAAACTCCTGCTGGAGAAGCCTCACCTTTACTGAGTATCTCTCTGTCTGCAGGTGACAGTCAGGGCGTATTCTGTAGTTGGGGAATCTGAAGGTGAAGGACCTAAGACAACTGTTGCTTCATGCAAGGTGAGCAGCATGGAAACGCTCATTGCCTGAGCTTTCAGATCCAGATCATCTGCTCTCCCATCCAAGACCATTTTTTAGTTCGTTCCTGTTTAGAGACAGAAAATCAACCAAAAGGTGGTTGGTTTGTTTAGAAACAGCTGACACGTTAACACAGACGCACTGTATGGTAAGTGCAAAGATGTTAGAATAAATCATTTGTTGCAGAAAGTGGAGAAAGCTGGAAATTAGCCACTTGTTAGCCCCAGAACCTCATCTCTGCTCTTCGTGGTTCTATTCGCTTCGAGTGACGGCCTCCAGCTCGCACTGCGGCAGGAATAGGGCTGAGCGATATATTGAATATACTCGATGTATCAGGAGTTTTTCCATGTACAATGGTTGAAATGGCTTCATGGTAACAATAGAGTATAAATTGCCATGGTAACATTTGGATGTCTGCATGTTTGTTTGCTCCCCACACACTGTGACGGCATCATTAATTCCCCCCTCCCAACCAGCTGAAGTCATCCACTGCAAAGTCTTTTAAATGTCTGTGTGCACACCAAAGAGCACGTTACATGAACCAGCTGTGACTATTATGTGTCTGTGCGAGTTATCGCAGATCGTCCCGTGCGTGGGGCTGGACGGCGCTATCGCGTTAACGAGCTAACCGCGTTAACGAGCTAACCGCGTTAACGAGCTAACCGCGTTAACGAGCTAACCGCGTTAACGAGCTAACCGCGTTAACG
>NW_005187910.1:186832-189988 GCF_000239375.1 Pundamilia nyererei
ACGAGCTAACCGCGTTAACGAGCTAACCGCGTTAACGAGCTAACCGCGTTAACGAGCTAACCGCGTTAACGAGCTAACCGCGTTAACGAGCTAACGCATGGATGCCGGCCAGCCCCACGCACGGGGCGATCTGCGATAACTCGCTAATGGAGATTTGCCGCATTAATGCAGTTACGGCGCTAACGTCATTTTAACGAGATCAGCGCTGACAGCACTAATTTTTATATGTTCACGAAAGAGCACCTTTTAAATTTCAATGGTTTTATTTTGTGTCATGAATTCTTGCTGGATGTCGACCACAGACGTTCTGTGGCAGAATCCTCTGTGCGCACCTGATGGTTAAAGAGCAGTTAAAATAAAAATAATATAATAAATAAATAAAATAAAATGTGTCACATCAGATATTTTAGATTCAAAGCAGAAAAAAACATTAAATGGTCGATTTGAATGAGTTAAGCAGTGGAATTTTAGACACTATATGATTGAAAATAACATTTGTCTTTGGAGGTTATTTAAACATATCGTGATGTAGCCAAAAAATATTGTGATATTAAATATCCCCTCATATCGCCCAGCCCTACCTCGAAGTCTGGGCGCCTCCTGGCTGAGGTGTTTTGCACGTCCTACCGGGGGAGGCCCCGGGGCAGACCCAGGACACCCTGGAGAGATTAAATCTCTCGGCTGGCCTTGGCGTTCCCCTGGACGAGCTGGGGGTCTGGGCTTCTCTGAGCGTCTGTGCTTAGGCTGCTGCAGAGGAAGGAAGGAAATCCTCCATGTTTTCAATGGATTCTTTTTCTCTTCTTTTTCTCCTCTGCCTTCATTTAGCTTTCTACTGATTGTAGTTTTACCCAAAAATGCAGAAGCATATGGAGATGGGTGTATGTGTGAATGAATTTTTTTCCCTCCTCACGTTCTTCACGTTTTCTTTTTCTGCTCCAGGTGGTGGATGTTGCTCTTCCTACGTCTTCGCAGGAAGTTCCTCAGAGGAAACCAGTGGAAACGCTGGGATCGCTGCTGCTCAGCCTGAACCTGGACAGGTATCAGAGCTGGGGTTCCCCGGGTCCTGTGGGATGTGTGGGGAAACTTCAAAAAACAAGCATTTCTGCTGTTTAATACCTAAAATATTCTACTCGCATATGAGTTGTAAGAAGCACTTGTTTAGATAAAGATGTTGCAGAAACCCCAACAGAATTGTAGAAGAAAACTTTTTCATTAGCCACAAGTACCTGCTCGGGTCGGCTTGACTCTGTTTAAGGGTTTTCATTAGAGAGTCGCACCTTGTACCAGGTACTGCTCAGCTGAGGGTCCAAGCAATCTAAGGCAAGCCAAAATGTGACATCAAGAGACTGTGTGCCACCGATTGGCTGGTCAGTGGCGTCACTCGTTGAGTCACGAGAGCGTATCTTTCACGTGGCAGTCGAGGAAATGGTTGGATAAAAAAACACTGTGGTCCACTCAGACTGACAGAAAGCCGTACACGAATCACCGCATTTACGTGGAAGTGCTCCACTGTTGTGACGTTAAAGTCACATACCAATGACGTCACAGGACTCCCGGCTGCAGTGCTCTAACAACCCCCCATGCACAGTATGTGGGTGTCAACTGTAGTGAAAACGTACCAACACCCAGTCAAGCAGAGTAGATTCTACATGTTATATCTCTGTGGCTCAGACTGTGCTGACAGCTTCGCCCAGCAGGGCGGCGCCACTGCACAAAACCTTTTTTGTTCAGCCTCTCTCTCACTCCCTCACTTCCTCTCAGGCTGTCTCGGCCGCTTCAGCGCTGCCTCGAGTGTCTGAACTCAGTTCCTGACCTTAGGACGCACTACCCTTCTCTGGTCCATTGCTCGCTCTGCAGGTTCATCACCTGCTGCTCCACCTCCTACGCCAACCACATGATCAAGTATGCGCCTCTGATTGGTCATCTCACAGTGTCTTTTGTTTGTTTGTTTTCCTGAACTGTGCGACTGTTTTTGTTTTTAGTAACCATGCGACCTGCAAGAAGGTGCCGCCGTACCAAACCATCTTCCAGTCTGACCCCAAGTAACCAGACCAGCAGAATCAGATCAGTGTGATCAATTATCTACAGGTGAACAGGAATACCTGAATACCTGACCTGCTCTCGTGTGTGTTTATAGGCTGCCAGACATGTTGATGTGTGTGACATGCAAACTCTTGACCTGCAGAGGAGACCTGATGGCCAATCATCTGACAGAGAAGCCAAAGCACACCTGCATCACGTTAGCGCACACAGGTAATGTGCACAGGTGAAGCGCACACTCTCAAGGTATAGTGCATGAAAAGGAAAAGGTTTTCATGTTATGGGAGGTAAATGCATGGGTCAAAAAAACACTGCTGCCTGATTCAGATGATTATTTTGAAATGATTTAAAGTATTCTGTCAGGAACTGGTTCCATGTCCTGCACAGCTGTTCGTGATGTGACCACAAGGGGGCACCACAGCAAAATAACTCACCCTGATTGTGAGAGGGTCAGAGTGAATCAGCTCTATCAGGGATGGAGCTAAATAAAGGGCAGAACTCCATTTGAATTCAGTGGACTACGTTAATGTGAACCTGGAGTTTTAATCACGATTATCCACTCACACATCCGTCCATTTACTTTCTTCCACTTACTCCACTCAGGGTTGTCTGGAGCCTATCACAGCTGTCACATGCCTGGAAACCTCCCCAGTCTGTTACACACCTCATGAAGCTAACTTAATTTTTCCCTGATAGATGATAAAGATGGAATCTTCCAGATTTGACACTCTTTTCCTCTTTCAGAGAGTGGGATGACTTATGAGAATGAAACTGTATCAGAGCCGAGAGAGAGTGGAGCCGACACACAATCACAGTCTGACAGGTAGCATGTGTGTGTGTATATATGAAAACATGTTGCTACAAAAGATGTTTACATTAAAATATGGCAAATTAACATCAGAAAAACCAACCACACACACTCTTTATCAAATGAATAAATTACCCCCTCGCCCCTGTGGGCAGTCCATCCTTCAAGCTCGGGTCCTCTACCAGAGGCCTGGGAGCTTGAGGGTCCTGCAGTATCTTAGCTGTTCCCAGGACTGCGCTCTTCTGGACAGAGATCTCCGATGTTGTTCCCGGGATCTGCTGGAGCCACTCGCCTAGCTTGGGAGTCAC
>NW_005187910.1:191670-196405 GCF_000239375.1 Pundamilia nyererei
CTCACACACACGCGCACGCACTCACTCTCTCACAAACACCCACTCGCACACACACACACACACACACACACACACACACACACACACACACACGATCAAAAGGTTTAGAACACCCTGATTTGTTATTTATTGTAATTCAAGTCAAGTGAATAGTTTGAAATGGTACAAAAATAAGTGGTGAACTGCCAGAGGTTAAAAAAACCAAACTGAAAGATGATGTGCATTTCAGAATTATACAAAAAGGCCTTTGTCAAGGATCAACATAGATTAACAGTTTAAAGCTGTTCTGCAGCAATGGAGGTGCTACTGATTCCTACAGCTGTTCCGTACTGCAGAAAGTACTGTGATGCTACAGAAATGGCAAGACAAAAGCAGTAAACAATGGAAGAGAGACAGACCATCACTTATAACTGTAGGTCTGTGCTACAGAGAGACTGCGAAGGAAGTCACATTGTCAGTGAGCACAGTTTCCTTCACCATCAAAGGCTCAGAAACTGGGGCAAACTGGGTAATAGTGGCCGTAGTGAGCAAGTCTCAGTTTCTACTGTGAAGACTTCGAGGTGCAGGTTTGACAGGACGAGCTGCAGCAAGAAAGCCAGACGTCAGAATAAGACGAGGCTTGTCTGGGCCATGAAACACCACCGTTGAGCTACTGAAGACTGGAAGAAGCTTTTATGGACTAATGAATCAAATGTGAAATCTTGGGTTCATCACCCAGGATCCGTGTACGCCGTGGAGTAGGTGAAAGGACGGGTCCACAGTGTGTGGCATCAGCTGTCAAACATGGAGGAGGGAGTGTGATAGTCTGGGGATGTTTGCTGGATCTGACAAAGGTGGCCACTTTGATGAGTCAAAGGTCTATTTAGGTCTTTGGTCTATAAACGGATTCTGTGATTTCTGTTTTGACACAAATTGCTTATTTGCACTATGCTTTGATTTCAGAGTGCAATGAGACAAGTATATCTGCAAAACGATATTCAATTATTTTTTTTATTTAAAGGTTTTCATTGTTTTCCCTCATGTTTGGTTTTTAAATATTAACCCTGCAGCACGACGTGTTCTGGCAGTGAGGGCGGAGCCTTCATCCCCATCCACCTCCTCCCCTCCAGCTCTACCCAGCTGTCAGTCAGACCCCTTCTTTCCTCCTCCTCCTTCTCCTCCCAACCCGCGATGACCATCAAGTTCCTGGGGCCCCGCTCAGTCCCTGGTCAGGTGAGTGCGACTGAGTGATTCAATCCATCCAGTTCAGTTTTATATTCAGTTTAATTTTATCACCAAATCACAACAAGCTCCTGAAATCACTTGAGATTGAAAGAGAAAGCCCCGACACTGCATTAATGCACTGATCCGTCCACTCTCTTGGGCTTCATCATCGATTGTGGACAGCTGGGATTTCGTGCAGATTCTGACCACCAGTTTGTTATGATGTTTGGGGGATTTTGATGTTCTCACAGCATAACTGGTTGGTTGCCAGCTCTCATTGCATGTGCTATCTATGGATGTTGTGGAAGATCACATGTATAACTTTACCAATGTGCACAAAGGGGGGGGTTATGTCTTAGCATGTAGATGGTGGGACATATGACCCGGAGGACGTCAGGACAAGGACTCGCTGTGGGAGAGAGCCATACTCTGATGATAATGAAGGTGGTGTTCTTACTTCTCAGGCTCCGGTCCCTCTGTTGCTCTCCCAGCTTTCCATCGTGCTCTCTTCTCTGTGCCACGGCGTCACAGTGGCAGCTCATCATAACTGCACGTCTCCCACCACGATCCGTTCATGGATCCGACAGCAGCAGCGCAGCCTGAGACACCGGCTGTGGAGCTGGAAGACGGAGGAGATGGCGGAGTGGGTGCTGGAGCGGTGGGAGCAGCAGCAGATTGTGACTGAGGAGTTGCTGCTCTTGGCAGCGAGGGCAGCTCTGGGAGGGGATGGCCGGCCGGAGGACTGGTACAGCTGGACCGTGGACTTCATGCTGAGACACGACCTTGGACCGCAGACCACCAACAGAAATGTGTCGAGTAGCTTCAACGACAAAAGCCGCCGCTTCATCGACATGCTCCGCTCACAGGTATCAGGCCCGACAGTTTATTGATTGAAATGCACCAACCAAACTTTGATTAGTCGTTGGCATTTATCGTTCTGGTTCTCGGACTGTGCAGAGTCGGTCTCCTCACTCTCTGGGCTGCATGGACGAGCTCCCCGTCTTCATCGATTTAGACAAGTTCTCCAGCCAGAGCCCAGCTTCCTTCCAGCTGTACGGTTTGCCTGAAGACAGGCCCGTGTTTGACGTCATCATCTCCGCTCTGTCTGATGGCGGCTTCCTCCCCCCCCTGCTGTTCTTTACGGGAGCTGCACCTGATATTCCTGAAGGGTTTCCTGAGAATGTGGTGCTGGAGGCTCGAGCAGAGGGATTCACGGATCAGGACCGCCTGCGCATCTGGATTGAAAAGGTCTGACACTAGTTTGTTGTGCAAGCAGGAGCATTGGGTCACCAGAAACTGTTGCAGATGATGTGATTTCCTGCTTTTCTGCCTGCAGGTGTGGCACCCCTGTGTGGCCTCGCAGCGTAACAGCAGTTGTCTCTTGATAGCGGATGTCCATCGAGGCCACCAGACAGATGCGTTCAGGCGTGCTCTGTCATCGGTCTGCACAGACGTCATCTTCATCCCGTCAGGATGCAGCTCCCGTCTGCAGCCGCTCGACGTCTGTGTGACACGGGTGCTTAGGGACTTCCTGCAGGTAAGCTCACCTGTGCGACTCTGGCCCCGTGTCCGCCCCTCTGATGTGTCGTTGACGTGTTTGTGGTCTCGACAGACCCAGTGGATTCAGCTGGTGTCCACTGGGGGTTTGGATGGTCTGGGTCTGGATCAGCTGGCTCTGACTCTGGCCTGTTGGCTCAGTGAATTTTCTTCCACGCTCAACTCGGAGAAGCACGTCATGCACAGGTGGGAATGCCTGGATTGAGGTATAGCTGGAGGGTATTTGACATCAGCTGTATGTCATGTGACTGTGTCATGTGACTGTCATGTGACTGTGTCATGTGACTGTGTCATGTGACTGTGTCATGTGACTGTGTCATGTGACTGTGTCATGTGACTGTGTGATGGCAGTATTGCTTTTTCTTCTGCAGGTCTTTCACCTCAGTGTGTAGCCTTCAGCAGATGGACGATCAGGTGGAGATGGCAAAGATGATCACAGCTTTAACCACGGTGCTGATTCAGCCTCCGGAAACGGGAGGATCAGAGCCGGGACCAGGATCAGAGCCGGGACCAGGATCAGAGCCGGGACCAGGATCAGAGCCAGTGGAACTGTCCAAGGTAAAGGAGGAGGACAGACGGGTGGAGGAGGAGGTGGAGTGTTCTGTCAGACTGTAGTACGTCACATTTGACCAGGATATGTTTCGTGGTTTCCATGACGAACACTACAAACACACCTTTTGCCCGCACTTTGATAAGAGAGAAGCTGATCAGTATTATTGATCCTTGGCTGTACAACGGCAGGAAAAACCTCAGTCTCATCATGTAAACAAGAGGTTGTCATGAGTAAAATCTAGTACTGACGACTTTTCTAACAACATTTTTGTTCTGTTACTTTTGCATTGAAAAGAATGATTGGGATGTTTTTGTATTGAAATAAAGAAATGCTGCTGAAGGACTGTTTAATGCTTTTATTGATCAGTAACAAAGGAGAAAACTGAAGTTGCTGCTTCTCTGGTTGGAGCAGACACGACTGCATTGTTCAGGATATTGTTGGCAGGAAGTTGTTTTCCTTTGTCTTCAGCTGTTTGAAAACAAACTTCAGTCCTATGTCCACACAGAGGTCGTGACCCAGCGCCGTGTGACACAGAACAGGAAGTCTGTTCACATCTCTGCTAATATGACATCATCCTGATTGATTTAATGTGAAATCAGCTCGAGAGGATCCAGACCAAACTCCACTCACATACTTGTCAATTTAATGTGACGCTGACCAAAATCTGTCCTGATGTAGAAACGGTACAAAGAAGCAGCACGCTGACCTCAGCAGCTGCATTAATGTCCCCGTTGTCACAATCAAATATAGAAACCATGGGAACACTACCACTTTCCCAGCATGCCCTGGAGCAAGGCAGCGACCCCCACCCCCCCAAGGGCAGTCTTGAGCTGCATCATAGGAAGGATTTGAGGATTATTTGGCCTCCACTGTCCTGTTTAAATATAGGTTTGCATTTACAAATCGACTCTGCATTCATGTTTTCCCAGTTGGGACCATTTTTCTGGTTATTCCACGACCACGCAGCAGCAACACTCTAAAACAAGAACAGACTTTCACCCTTACAAATAATGCACAGCTGTTTAATCGTCCCTCACGGACTCCAGCACAGCTCATTTGTAAACCAGGTACAGTGGAAGGATTTAGTCAGACACCAATTGTGAAAAGATGAGCAGCCTGTAACTTTCATCATAGCTATACCTCAACTATGAGAGACACGGTGAGGAAAAACAAACCCAGAAAATCACTTTTTTTTTTTTGTTTTTAAACCATTTATTTACAAATTATGGTGGAAAATAAGTATTCGGTCGCCTACAAACAAGCAAGATTTTTACTCTCACAGATAGGGATGGGTACATAAACAGTAGTAACCAGACCGAAAAGCAGCGCACATTTCGGTGCTTTATTTCGGTGCTTTTTTCTCCTGAGCTGTGATGCACTTCTAGCCAATCATTTTACGTTTCCGAGGATAGTAGGCGGGGC
>NW_005187911.1:0-8765 GCF_000239375.1 Pundamilia nyererei
ATATTATTAAAGTTTGGGCTATAATGGTTGTATTGATGTATAGCAACTTGAAATGCTCCCAAAAATGGCTCCACAGCATGTAAAAATATAATATAAGCTCTGGCGGACTTGGTTCTATAGTAGGTCTTAAAGGGTTAATGAAAACTTCTTGACTTGTGGATTTATTTGTGGTTTTGTCTGTTTGTCTTTGCTAATGCAAAGAGAAAATTAGTGTTGAAATATATGTAGACCTGTAGAAATTTACTCGTTCATGTAGAAAAACAGTCAAATGAAACATTCTGGACTTTTACCATTTAAAAAGGGGAAAAACCTTTATCCTGTAGATGTGAGAGCAGTCTGATGAAAACACACTTTTGTCTTTTAATTATTTAAGCCTAAACAACAAAGGAAGAGAGAAAAATGATTAATAGATCGATAGTTGTGACCAGTTTATGAGCTGCTGATCTGCACATAAAATCATTTCATCATTTGATTGTTTTTCCATGTACCATCTATATTTACGGATGGATGTTAATAAGGTTTTATTGATGTTGGTTTGGTTTACAAAGGTGGAAAGTTAACATAGTACAAATACTTAAGTAGATTTTTCACATATGTTTACTTCACTTGAGTATTTATTTTTAGTTTTACTCCCTACATTATTAAACTGTGTATAAATATCTGTGCTTTCTACTCCTTACATTTCCAAAGCAGACTTGTTCCTTTAAGTTCATCTAGTGTTTATACTCAGGGATTAAAGTGGGCTGGAGTTATGGTTGTGGTACTTCAGAGTAGTGTGTTGTTGTGTCCGGGGAAAACAGGTTAGTTTGCGTTCATGTGTTGAATTCACTATAAAACACTGTTGGACCGCTTATGGTTACATCAAGTGTGGCAAAAATGAATGTGCATTTAAGATAACGATGCTTAGATTATTTAACTGAATTGAAACTTTGTACCAGCTGTATACTGTCTAGTGTGAAGCTGCATAGTGTGAGTGTAGGGGATGGACATCAGATATGATAGCTGGTGAAACTGCGTACATGTTGTTAAGTTCAGTTGTGTAAATCCACAAAGAGCAGCAGGTCAGCTGATTGCAGCCTTTACACTAAGAAAACTTTATGAAGCTTACATCAGAAATTATTGTGGGCCATCATTTTTTCCCCACACTGAGTGCCATTACTAATTTTAGAGTTCCTCCACCACTTTAACCCCTGACTGCTCATTTTCCTGTTTAGAGGCAAAGTCACCCTCTACAAAGTAGGCAACAGGAAACAGTTATTGTTTTTGAAATCTTTCAAATCAAAATAAGCACATTCATTAGAATTAGAATTTAGATTAGAATAATATTTGTATTCTTGTGCACTATAATATTTTATGATTATATTCTTATATTAATATAGCACAAGCTTTAGTTACCTTGTAACCCGTAAACTGTACTTTTTCACTTTTACTCAAAGAAGTTGTTTCAGTGCTTTTACTGGAGAATATTTTTTAAAAACACAGGTATCTGTACTTCTACTTAAGTAAAGAACGTCTGTACTTTTGCCCCCTCTGATGGTGTGTGTAACTCATTACTATCATCTTCACATCATGGGGTGTTTTTTGGGGGGAAACCAAGAATCCAGCTCTCTGTGAAAACAACAGGAAATGAGCAGATACACTGTCAGAGTTGGGGTACAGATACTGAGTTTTATTTAGAGGCAGTGCCTGTGTGGTTATGACTGAATATGTACTGTTAACAGTAATTTTGGGGAAACTCCAGAACTGACACCCTGTTATGGAACCATAAGTCATAACAAGATGATGAGCTTTGGGACTGTTGTGAGGACTGTATGCACATGTTCAGATGCTGTGTAGGTGTTCAAGTCTCTGATTTTGATTTATCCAGAAAAAAAGATTCTGCTGTTGGAAGATTATGTCAATTGTATTTGATTTTTTGCGGGCAATCCTCTCCAAAGTCTCTCGCTGCCCATCTTAATGTGACCAGAGGTACAAAACAACAGAGATGCTTCTGTGTGCACAGGTGCTCAAGTGCAAACTCAGAGCAACAATTAAAACAAACACACTCCAGATGAACCTGCTGTGATTCATGCAGATGAGTCAGGATGTTGTTTATGGTGTTTTTATTCTCCCTGTTTTTCCTTTGCAGCTCCCTTTATTATGTGTTAGCTGCTTAAGTGCTGGTGTCCTGATTCTCTCTGTGATTCTCCTTTAGTTAAACAAGCATGTCTAATGTATCTGCTATTAGTGATGTGTTTTAGCAAGACAGAAAGAAAAGGTCATTACTTCTGTTAAATCTCTTTGATTTTGTTCCTCATTTGCATATTTTCTGCTTGGCTGCAGAAGCTGAAAGCGAAACAGTCACTGTGTGCCTGCACTAATGTTTCCTTGTGATGCTTGCAGTGGTGTTTTTGTGGACTTTTATGGTTTTACAGCTTTACAGCCTATCAACACGACTGATTAGAGAGGGATTGTAGATGATGAGGTATTTAGTGAAGACCTTACATGTTGTTTCAGTAACAATTAAATTCACCCTGATTATTTTCATCTTGTTTTTAACTGCAGCTGTAACATTTGTAAAACAACACTGAGAGAGAGCCTGTTTCTGCATCTTTGTTTTGCTCTTACAGGAGTTAAATGTTCAGATGATGATTCCAGCTGTTCTTCAACCTGCAGAAACCATCATAAAGCTACTACATCTGGATTAGAACAAACCAGTGTTTTTAATATCAGTTTAGTCAAGTTTATTGTTTCTGCCCAGGGTTCAGGTACAGAAATGGTCATTTCAGAGATGACAGTATCTCAAACTAGCAACGTCAAAACAGAACAACAATAAAATAAATACATGCACATCTATGCAAAACAAACAAACAAATGAGCCAGTTACTGATCTGAAACATAGTTAACAATGTACATGAAAAAAAAATCAACAGCTCGCACACTGCAAGTTTCCAACTTTACCAGTTGTTTTGCAAATGTTTCCAGCACTCGTGATCTTCGTCGGACAATAACACAAATCAACGCCATTGTAACATGACAAAAATGCATTGAAAAATTCAAAAAGGAAGAAAACTCCAGCGCTATCTTATTAAAAAAAATAGTTCCACATGTTTATTAAAGAGGAAAAAGAAAACTAGTGTAATTTAATACAAACAACTGGAACATACAGGATAAAAGCCAGGTGAACAAAATCAAGAGAAAATCCAGGGAACAGACCTGAGAAACACAGATATATGCACCGAAAACAGTATCCAGCACCATCATAGACAGCCATATAACAACTAGAAGTAGACATAGTAGAAATACACAGAAACAAAAAGACATTGGTAAGGGAACACTAATAGAAATGATAAAGTAACAACTTTGATGACGTTTAATTAACTGTTTAATAACTGTGTCACCTGAATCTCCTGTTTGACTGATATACAACATTCACTAATGTTTTCTCTGGGCTACTCCATGAGACACGCCGGTTTTCTACTGAACATTACATGAGTCATATTGATATTTTCTATGAATTTGCATCTTCTGCACTGGCGTTAGATAGTACCTATTAGTTGTGTGTGTTTCTTTCCCTGTGATTATTATTTACCAGGCTTTTCCACGAGGATGATGATGGTGAAGATAATGTACATTAATAAGATATAAACACTGACCCACTCACAGTGACTGAAACAGGACAGTGGGAGGTGTCAGAAATAGCATCATTACATTGTTCATCAAAGCTGCAGAAATGCACATTAAGCTTGACTGCAGGCACACTCACTTGTCCTCATTTGACCTTTGACCCTTTTACATTATCAGAGATCCAGATTTGAATCTGCAGTGCAACAGCTGTGGACTTCAGATCCAAAAACAGTCGGTCAAAATACTACTTTTGGTAAAAAAGGTTTGTAAAAGCTGTCAGTGGCTAGCATAGAGGCATAAGAAAAACTAAGTCAGAGGGTGACAGGTCGCTTTGGCAACAGAGACTTCAGTAAGGGGAAGTAAAGAAAGGGGAAGTTTTAGTGCAGAGCTGCACAGACCTATTAATAGACCAGACACAAAAAGCGGAACTAAGTAAACTGTGTGTCGGTGTGACGTAGTGCAGAAATATACAGGGTGGGCCATTTATATGGATACACTTTAACAAAATGAGAATGGTTGGTGATATTAAAGTCCTGTTTGTGGCACATTAGTATATGTGAGGGGGAAAACTCCTCAAGATGGGTGGTGACCATGGTGGCAATTTAGAAGTCGGCCATCTTGGATACAACTTTTGTTTTTTCAATAGGAAGAGGGCCATGTGACACATCAAACTTATTGGTAATGTCACAAGAAAAACAACGGTGTGCTTGGTTTCAACGTAACTTTATTCTTTCATAAGTTATTTACAAGTCATTGTCGCTGGATTAATGTGTAACCCCCGTTGTTGGAATCAAATTGTTAAATGTTGTCATTGTCTTCATTCAAATTGTTTGATCAAAGACATTCCTTTGTTTGTGACACCCTCCCGAGCCAGTCTGTTGGTGGGGGAGGCTATAGTGTTTTATTATAGGGACATCCTATGTGAGGGTTCTGTTTTCTTGTCTAGTAAGCTTCCTGCCTTTATGACACTTTTGTGGGCAGGAGGTCACACAAAAGCACCCCACATGCACCTACACACACACACACACACACACACACACACACACACACACACACACACACACAGATAGTCGCACATACATGCACACACACATGCAGTGTTGTAACCTTCTGTGACCATGAGAATAAAAGGCTGCAAGGAAGGCTGTTTATTTATTTTATTTTAAGTTGGATAGGATTAAGTTGGATAAGCTACCTGATTTCCCCACCAGTTTTTAATTTTTTTTAAGGAGGTCTGGTTTCTCCGCCAGTTTTCAAGGAGGTTTAAGGATGGTTTCACCACCGAAAGGAGGTTTTTTTCTCCGCCACTGAGGACATAAAGTGTTTGGTTTTTGCACCAGTATGTAAGGAGGATAGAGCTCTCACTGGTGTCTCTGCTTTAAGGGAGATCATAGGCCTATTTTGTGTGTGAACAAGTGTGGGCCAGACGTGATCTGTGTGCGGCTGAAAGTTGTCTTGTTAAGTGTAAATGCTTTACTAGTCCCTAAGGACGCTAAGGACCCCAAAGCGCTTTACACATTTAGTCATCCACCCATTCACACACTGGTGATGGCTGGGGCGCACTGACAGAGGCGAGGCTGCCGGACACTGGCGCCACTGGGCCCTCTGACCACCACCAGTAGGCAATGGGTGAAGTGTCTTGTCCAAGGACTCAACAACCGAGACTGTCCAAGCCGGGGCTTGAACCGGCAACCTTCCGATTACAAGACGAACTGTGTGTGAACCACAGAGAGGTGTGAAAGTGTGTGGGCGAGAATAGTCTCCAACTGGGGAAGAGGTGATTCTGCAGGTCAGCTTCTACCCCAGTGGACAGAAAAGAAAGAAAATAGTTGTGCTGTTGATGAAAAAAAAAGGAATTGATAAATGAAGAGCTCAGCCTAAGGCAACTTCAATCTCACTTTCTGTTTTAAAGAAAGGAGAGTTCAAAAACTAGAGAGAGAGGAGATGTGTGTTGTTTAAGCAGTGATGATAATAATGAACATGTCTTAGTGTGTGACTTGCAGGTGAAAAGCAGACCAGGATCAAATTTCCACATGCAGCAGTTGGACGACAATTATAGGTTAACATCATTAGAAACACCCAGGCCGAGTCTTGGCTGAATTGTGTTTACAGGTTAACTCCTATGTGTTTCTCACCCTGAGAAAGCAAGCTCCACGGAAGCTAACCTCTGCCTGAAGACAAGGAGTGGAGTTCTAGAACAATGAGATGGATATCAAGAGCTCACAGCAGGTCAAGAGACAGCAGTGTCCTGAGCAGAGAGGTCCAGCAGCGCTTTGGGCAAACGGCATCAGAGAGAAAGAAAACCCATCACCTGACTGGATGGACATGTGTTTCCAGCAAGCTACAACTTCACTGTGTGAAGATGACTTTTGAGGAGACTGTCTGAGTGACATTTGCCACTTTTGGAGTGAAATGGCAAGATGAGACAGTGGAAAACACAGGCCAAAGCTGAAGAGAACTGACTGCCATTGGACTGCAGAGTGGGAGAGGAGAACAGAGTGGAGGAAGCAGGTGAGTACACAGAGGAATGCTGTTGTTTAGTGTGGGAAATCAAAATTTGGGTTAGCAAACCTGTGAAAAAGGAAAATAACTGCTTTAAGTGGGAACATTTGAGGAGTCTGAAGCACTACAAAATGAGAAAGGTACACAAAAAAAACACACAAACGGTAAATGTATTAATCCTACTAACCCTACATACACATACAATGAAACTCATGAAGACCAGACAGCATCTTAAGCATGTGATTCTGTTTGTCATCTTATCCAAGTCACTTAGATGAGAAGTGATACATAGACTAGTGGACTAATATTATGGGAGGACAGATGATTGCATCAAAGCTGGGGGAAAACAGAATGCTGATGAGGGGTCTTGAAAGAATGAGCTGGGTGAGCTAATAGGTTGTTGAGTTTCTGAGGTGTGTGAAGAAGTTTTAACATGGCACACATCTGATTACATGAGAAGAAACTTATTATGTGAAAAGACATCAGGGTTATGTTGTATGTTGTGTGTCGCAAGGTGTGTGGCTGATGGATGAATGCTTGAGATTAATCTGGCTGATGATTTGTCTTTTGTTACAAATTTGAACCTGCCAATTAGGTTTGGTATGATTTACCCTCCTGGGACGAAGAGCATATGTCATGACTTAACAAGGCTTTTCTTTTCTTTTTTCCTTTTTATTTTGTTACTTTTACAGTGCACTGAAAGTTTTGTTGCTAAATCTCTGTCATTTAAGCAGATCTGAACAATTTGAACAGGTAGAGCTACACAACATTTTGTCGTGACATAAAGTCCTGATTTGAAATTCTGATTAACTACATGGGCTCACATGGAAATCAACAGGCTGACATTAACATTAAAGTACAGTTAGAGCGTTCCACTGAGTTTTCCTGAAGTTCACATCTTACAGTGCACGTTTTACAGCCTGGAACAAACATTTCAACAATGTGACTTAAATCTGACATTTCAAACACATTTGATTGATTTGAAATATTCTAATATTATAAGATGATGAGAGGAAAAAGGTTCATGTCCGAAAAATCAAAGTTTATATTCACTGCAGTCAGATCAAAAGCTTTACTTTAGTACAACATCTACATGTTAATGTTTGTTTGCTCCCAATTGTTCATTTATTCCTCTTTCACACTGAAAAACAGAGACTGAAAACATCTGGAACATCTGCACTTTGAATTAAATCACATCTATTTTATACAGTTACAACAGCTTTGATTTAGTATTACTATATAATATGTACCATAAATGATTATATATTATTATTTTAAAGAGATATTTAAACTACTATTCTTAGCAAGAAAGAAAAGCTAAATGAACGTGTGACAGCTCGACGTCTGACTTATAGAAATAGTGTGAGTGATATGCAGGCAGCTTAAAGTGTTGTGAGTTATGAACAGACAGTTTAATACAGGAACTTTGGTTGTGTCTCATCCTAACACGAAAAATGTAAAAGCTGTTTTAGCAGTCGTCCTCTCTCTGTTTGACTGTGACCAGTCTGCTGGAGCAGAGCCCAGTTTGTAAATCTATCATGTTGAGTCTACCACGCAGTATTAGGGCCACATTAAGACATAAAGTTGTTGCTGATCACTTGGAGAATACAGTGGAAATTTGGAGATGAAATTGGAAATGTGCAGATTACAGTTGTTGTTTCAAGAAAAACTGCCACAGCTGCTGTACCCTCTACAAAATGCCTTATGTAGATGAGTTAATGAAACAAGCTGATCAGCTGTCTAGTGATACAGCATTCCTCTTTATTACGCAAAGGTGGAATCATTGATAATCTCGTGTCTGTCCATGACCAGCCATTTCATTTTCTAAAAATCTGCCCAACTCTTTCACTTTTGTGTGTGTGTGTGGTTTTTTTTTATACTATTTATATGGCACATATTTCACATTAGAAATATCACACAACACACCACCAAACAAATATGTAATTTTTTTGCTTTCTTCTGACCACTACTCATGCTAGGGCCGTCATCTGGGTCAGAATTTTCTCCAGGACTGAGGTCAGACTGATTACTTTTTCTTTTCAAATATTTATCTATTGTTGTTACGCACCGTGTTTTCTCACAGCATGACTATTATGTAATTTCTTCTTTTGTTTTACTGGCAGTTGGGAACCCATTCAATTAGATCAGATAGTTGTACTGCCCTCTAGTGGAAGAGAATGTAATTGTTCTACCCGTTACTCAGCCGGTGGCTTAGAGCAGCGGTCCCCAACCCCCGGGCCTCGGACTGGTACCGGGCCACGAGAGTAGAGGCTCAGGTGTGAAATGTATGGCTTTCAGGGTTTTTATCGGTTTTCAGCGTTATTTTGTTATCGTTTTTATCGTTAACTCAGTTTTCCTGAGTCTTTTCACGTGTGTTATGAATAAATCTTTTTTTTTTTCGATACTGGTACTAGTTTTATTTTGTTGTATTTATCCGCGACACCTTAAAGGCCGGTCCGTGAAAATATTGTCAGGTATCAACTGGTCCGTGGGGCAAAAAAGGTTGGGGACCGCTGGCTTAGAGTACTAAGCACAGCTGATCATTTCTCACAGCACACCTACAGGGAGTGCAGAATTATTAGGCAAATGAGTATTTTGTCCACATCATCCTCTTCATGCATGTTGTCTTACTCCAAGCTGTATAGGCTCGAAAGCCT
>NW_005187911.1:10150-17924 GCF_000239375.1 Pundamilia nyererei
AATACAACTTGCCTAATAATTCTGCACTCCCTGTATGTGCTGCGGCACAGTGGTTGGGAAACTCTGATTTAGAGTTCAAGGAGATGTTAGTGACATCAGAGCCATACGTATTGATCTGATATGGAAGTTCATGTTTCTGTGATTGGATCATTTTTTAAAAGCAGGTGTTTTTATAGAATGACAGAAACATGAGAGATGCTGAATGTCTTTAATATTTTATACACTGAGAACGTTTGGATGTCTGCTTATTCAGTCATGATGGTAAAATGCCATTAAGAAAGAGAAATCAAACACTTGGATGCATTTTAATGAGTTCAGTTTTGTTTATAATACAGAGGAGTTGTGGTTGTGAACTGAGCTTCAGAAATACACAACATACTGATATCCTCTGTGAAAAGAGCTACATAAATACATTTTACTTACTTACTGTGAAACTTTGAATGGAAAAAGACAAAATGGTAGCTTTTTCCATTCAAAGGAATAATGGTAGCTTCCATCTTTAAAGGACCGAAGAGGAAGAAGTTTACAAGGAATCATTTAGAACAGTTTAAAACATGAACGGATTGAATCCATGAATCTGAAATCATGTTTCTGAATGAAAGAGACAGACATGTACAGACTGAACTATCTCTTGAACAGCCAGAGTGTTTCCCTAACAGGAGGACACTCTTTACATTTAACTCAGCACAGACACACTGAGGCACCAGAAGACCTGAACCAAAATCCAGGATAAAGAGGTTCAGTGAATGTGGTGTTGAAGGTGTGGATGTGGATCAGAGTGTCTGAGGAGAGTATGTAGAAGGACAGAGTGCCAGCAGGACAGTCCACATACACTGCTACTCTGTTAGAGACAGAGGAGGAGGAGGAGGAGGCAGAGGATACTTTGCTGCTATTGTGCCAGACAGAATGAGACCCATTATCAGAGCACCTCAGACTCCAGGATTTATCATTTTCTCCAGACACACAGTCATCACCATCTCCTTTCCTTTCAATTCCTCTGTAACTCACTGCTATCTCAACCCTTCTTCTCCACTCGACCTCCCAGTAACAGCGACCAGTCAGGCCATTTCTACACAGCAGCTGATAACAAACATCAAATCTGTCTGGATGATCAGGATATGACTGAACCTCGTCCACACGTGTCACCTTCCTGTTGTTGTCAGACAGTTTGAGGTTTGGGTGTACTGTGTTTGTGTCGATTGTGAGTTGACAGGAATCTGATGGAGAGAACAAACACAATCCAGCTGCAGTTATTGATCCATCATCTGTTCATTGACTGACACTTTGATGATGACTCCTGACATGAGAGATGTGAATGAGTGATGTGACAGTTTGAAGATGGTCAATGTGTGCTGCTTTGTTTTCATGAATCACATTAAAAGCACACTTACACTTCCTCAGGCCTGGTTTTAACCATTGGGTTCCAGCAGGCTCCACCCTGAAAGGAGGAAGAGGGTCAGACATGCACACATGGACATTACATGGTTCTCATACGCATACTGTTATACACAGATAAGGGAACAGTCCAACATTTTCACAAATACACTTCAATCCATACGTGGATCAAACTGCTGATGATTTGGACTGATCCTGGATCTGTCTGTTCTTTGAAGAAGTTGTTGGATTGGTTGAGATAACAATAAATCCATAGATTCAAAGCACGGCTCCACTACTTTAGTGTTCAGTGTCTTAAAAATAAGAAGAGCATTTCAATTGAAAATATATTTTGTGACCATGATAATCCTTCAGTTCTCCTGACTACTTTTAGTGAGATGTGCTTACACTGGAGGGGAATAATTAATTATTATTATTATTATTATTATTATTATTATTTCTAGTACTACTACTACTAGCACCACATAGTAAAAGACAAATGTGGGTTATTTGCTACAGCCTTGAAACAGTAAATTAATTTCAGACTGAAGGGAACTGAATGTTATCTTTAAATCTTGGAGATTCAACATATTTTGAAGATTTCTCTCATTTTTGATTACACATAATACATTTGTTGTATTACCTGATACAGTTTGAAGTTTTCCACATAATTTTTACTCTTCAAACGTTACATTTTGTGCTTTCTCAGCAGATTGCATGATCTGACCTCCGGGTGAATTTACTGGAATACCCACTCCTGTAGCATTGTCCAGAACACTGCCAAAACATCTGCTTTTATAGAGGTGCTCACTCTTGCTGATGATCAATTAATCAGGTGTATTTGATTAGTAACATCTGGCTGTTATTTTATCTTGAACAGTAACGGTGTATTTAGATTTTCACTTGACTGCATTGTTTCTCTCCCTCTCTCTCAAGTCACTTATTTTTCTTTTGCTTGCCTCCGTATTCATTTTCCACTGCTCACATTCTTTCGCTTCATCAGTTTGATGAATGGTGTGACTCGTCACAGCTGGAGCTAAATGTGAGCAGAACCAAAGAGATGGTAGTGACCTTTTCCAGCAGAAAAGGAGATGGCTAGGGCTGTTTATCCATGGGTCACCAGTAGAGATCATGAAGGAGTACAAGTACTTGGAGACCATCTTCGACAACCACCTGAGATTCTCCTCCAACGCCGAGGTGCAACAGACAATGGACCTCCTTAGAAAACTGAACTCCTTCTGCACCAGTAATAATATCTTAATAGCCTTCTATTAAACCTTCATTGAAAGTGTCAGGACATTTTGTCTGATCTGTTGGTTCCATTCCATCACCATGCAGGATGAGAACTGCCTATGAACTTTGTCAAGATGTCATGTAACATGTTGAGATGAAATTATTTGAAGTGCCTCAATGCTACGCTTTATATTAACTAAAGTGTCATATAATTATATAGTGTAGTATTAAGTGGACACAGCCCTGAACAATAAAGGCTCTTAACGCCAGTCAGAATAAAGTGTGAAATGATCTACTGAGCAGTGTGTTGTCTTCCATCAGTGTTGATATTTAACAAACATCAACATTTGTCGCCTTCTCAATATTCTGTACACACCATCCAGCGACACTCCAGAATGTGTTCTTTCCCTTGATGAAGAGCAAGCGTTTGACTGTCTAGAATGGAACTATTTATTTGCTGTGCTGGAAAGATTTGTTTTTTTGTCCCAATTTCATCTCATGGATCAAGAACCTATACTTGTCTCCTGTTGCTTCAGTTTGCACTAATAGCCAGAAATCAAAATTATTCCTTAAAGAAGGCACACGACAGGGTTGCCACCTTAGCCCATTGTTATTTGATCTAGCTATTGAACCCTTAGCAATGCTTTTTTTGAAGCAGTAAACGTGTTCAGGGTATACAAAGAGGTCAAACTGAACATAAAGTCTCTCTCTATGCTGACGATTTATTGCTTTATATTTCAAATCCACATACTTCCCTACCGTCTACACTGTCACTACTCACATGATTCAGTCACATACATGTCCAAGTGTAAACTTTGTCCACTTTGTCCACTAAATGAAGAAGCGTTTCAAATAGATTTGTCTGGTTTCCCTTTTAAACTGGTCAAAGAGCAGTTTACCTACTTCAGTATTAAAATTACAAGAAAGTATAAACAACTTCTCAAAGCCAACTTTTTTACACTATTGAAGAATCTCAAACAAATCCTACTACAGTGGTCATCCCTGAACACAGCTCTGGTCGGATGAATTAATTCAATTAAAATGAATATCCTTCCTTGGTTTTCATACTTATTTCAATCTTTATCCCCAAGTCTTTCTCTACAACCCTTAATTCTAACATTTCCTCCTACATTCGGAAGGGTAAACGGCCTCAAGTAGCTAACGTGCATTTACAGAAACCTAAGATTGACGGGGGTCTGGCACTCCCCAACTTTAGCTTTTACTATTGGGCTGCCAATACTCGCTCCCTGACCGACTGGTTAAAGTCTGGAGAAACCTTATATCTAATCCGATAATTCAGCACTCCCTCGGGCTGTGGACTCAGTTCAGGAGACATTTCAACCTTAATCATTTTTCACTTCAAAGTCCCATCCTATCAAATCACCTATTCCTCCCTCCGACTTTAGACAACTTGGTTTTAAGATCTGGTTTAGAGCAGGTATTATTTACTTAAAAGATCTCTTTATACACAATAAACTAGCATCATTTGATCAGCTGTCAGCAAACTACACTCTTCACAAAGCTCACTTTTTTAGATATTTACAACTCAGATATTTGTTTTGCAATCCCACCTCTCCAATTTTCCAGAACCTCTAGCTGCTAACTTACTGGACGAACTCCTTAGTTTGCAACTATCAGGCAAATTTATAATCTCCCGCATCTATAACAAACTGTGGAGTGTAACCTCAGCTCCCCTTGAAGGCTTAAAATCCACATGGGAGGAGTTGCGTATATCTATGTCAGATGATGTTTGGGACTCAGTCCTTTCTCTGGTAAAAACCACGTCACTCTGCGCTCGCCACTCCCTATTACAATTGAAAGTAGTCCATAGGGCCCAATTATCTAAATCCAATTTAGATAAGATTTATCCTAGCTAAGACCCTCACTGTTACAGGTGTGGGTCTGATGATGCCAATCTTGCCCACATGTTTTGGACCTGCCCTGCCTTGGCAAGTTTTTGAAAGGAGATTTCCTGCACTCTGAACAAGGCTACCAGGCTGAAACTGACTCTCAACCCCCTACTGGCTCTCTTTGGTACAGTGGGTGAGGATCGATAAGTATATTACTGGGGCAAAACGTTGGGTGCTGTCCTTTGGTTATCTTCTGGCTAGGCGTACCATTTCGATGAGGTGGAACGCTGCTGACCCACCCACCCATGTACAGTGGGTTGCTGATCTCATGTCATGTCTCAGTCTTGAAAAGATCCACTGCTCCACCCAGAACCAAAAGGGCACATTTGATAAAATCTGGGATCTGTTTCTGGAAACTTCTCTAAACATTCCTGCTGACTAACAGATTTTCTTCTTCCATAGAGATTCGATGTGTGTCTGTGTTTATGGGAATGTAAAGCTCAGTGGTGTTGCTGCTAACTCCTGATGGTTTGTAAGGAATGTTTTTTTTTTTGTATCAACCATCCCTCCTGGGTTGTGGGTTTTTTGTAAATGTTTTTTTAACCTATGTTCTAACATGAGAAGATCTGTTTTGTATTCAATGTAAACAGTTTTTGTGTTTCCCTTTTCTTTACTTTTTTTCTAAACTGTATCCACAATCACTCAATAAAATATTGTGAGTAAAGATGTGTTGAAACATATGACTTCCTGCCCAATCCCTGTCATTTGTATGAGGTATTATATTGTCATTATGTTGTTATGTGTTACACTGGTCCTTCATATGGTTTTTCAGTATTGAACAATCTCCAGTCTTGATGGGATTGTTCTCATAAATATCTTCTGCCACCTTGGATGGTTCAGACAAGAACAGCTGGTTTATTTTCCCAGCTTCTTTCTCTCTGATATATCTATTCAGGTGGTTAACCAAAGCTGTAATTTGTTGGGATTTGTCATGTTTGGGAAGCATATTATATTTCTTATGCAGCCCTTTCTTCATCACACCTGTCTGAAGCAGAAAGGTGTGATGAAGAAAGTACCTTTCTTAAAGAAAAATATTTTTTTAAAACTTACTGCATAATTACAAAGAAATCTACCCAAATAGTGAAAGAAAGAAATTACATTTATCACTGCTCTTATAAAAGTTACTGCAGTATACTTTCATAAATATCTCATTATTAATTAATTAAATAATTTCCTTATGTTTTTAAACTAGACCAGTGTCCTATTCAGAATAAACAAAAAATGGTTCTGCATTTGTAATTTGTAACATAATATCAATTAGTAACTCAGTGAAGGACACAAGAAATGTATCCAGCTCCTCCTCTTCTATCAGACATTACGTGAGAGTGTCCAGTTTCCAGCGTGGATCCTTCAGTTCCAGCAGCTTCATTCCTGAGTGTCCTGGATGATTGTAGCTCAGGTCCAGCACTGTCAAATGGGAGGGGTTGGAGCTCAGAGCTGAGGCCAGAGAAGTAAAGCCTTCCTCTGTGATCAGACAGCCTGACAGACTGCAGACACACAAAAAACTTCATTAAAGACTTTCACTATTTATTTTTTTATTTTAGTGGAGATACAATGTTATCCAACCATTACATCCATGAAGTTCATTCTAGCTTTGAAAAGAAAAGTGACCATTCACACCTGATAACGCCACTTGTGTGAACTTGTTTAATAATACACAATCTGTATAGAACCCCTTGCACAAGCAATTAGGCAAAATAGAAATCTTAAAGGAATAGTGGTGGGGGATGAGGAACATATTATAGGACTTTTTTGCAGATGATGTGATCTGTTTTTTAGAGGATCCCGACATATGTATTCCCATATTAATTAAGCAACTCAAGATATTTGGTTTTTATTCAGGATACAAGCTTAACTTGAATAAAACTCTGATTTTAACATTCAACTTTCTCCCTTCCAAAACCATAAAACAAAAATATAATTTGAATTGGAGAGCAACAAAAATGAAATATCTTGGGGTAACCTTATCACAAAACGTTGAGGACTTATATAAACTTAACTACGTTAACTTAGATAAGGAAATTAAGAGTGATTTGGATAGGTGGGCTACTCTTCCATCAGATATTGGCGCTCGAATAGAGACGATAAAAGTATGTGTCTTACCCCGACTTCTCTACTTTTTTCAGTCACTACCCGTTGATATACCTGAAAAACAATTTAGATTATGGGACAAAATTATATCCAAGTTTATATGGAATGGTCATAGACCGAGAATTAAATTTGAAACACTACAGATAAGAAAGGATAAGGGGGGTTTGGCACTCCCAAATCTTGAGGCATACTTTTATGCTGCACAAATCAGGTACATCATTTGTTGGTGTGACAATGATTATGAAGCCAAATGGAAGAATTTAGAAAAATCAGTACAAGGAAGAAAAATTCAAAGCCTTATAGGAGACAGAAAAGAAACAATAAGAGTAATTAAACAGCTGAATTCAGTCACTCAGTTTACGCTTAAAATATGGTTTAACCTGATACGAAAATACAAACTAGAAAATGAGCTTGGATTAATCCGATGGATAGCCTATGATAAGGGTTTTACACCCGGTTCTATGGACCAAAGATTTAAACAGTGGATTCCTACTGGATTAACAGCAATGTGTACACTAATTAAAGATGGGAATTTTATGAGTTTCCAGGAGATTAAACAAAAATATGACCTAAGTAATCAAGATCACTACAGATATTTACAGATTAGGGACTTTTTTTAATAAAGAAGTAAAATATAGTGTAGATCTGGATAAAAATTCGATAATTAAAACCATAACTGAAGTTTACAAAGCAAAAAAAATTAGAATAATCTCTACAATTTACGAGCATATAATGGAGGCAAGAGGGTGTACAACAACATATGTAAAACTGAAGTGGCAGAGAGAGTTGGGAGTGAACATATCTGA
Organism: Pundamilia nyererei; assembly: GCF_000239375.1. Classification (NCBI taxonomy): domain Eukaryota; kingdom Metazoa; phylum Chordata; class Actinopteri; order Cichliformes; family Cichlidae; genus Pundamilia; species Pundamilia nyererei. Next base: position 17,565 of record NW_005187911.1, read on the forward strand.
TGAGGAATGGTCACAAACCTGGAAAATACAGCAGTCAACAACATCATCACGTGCCTGGATACTGCACTGCTGGAAAAATGTAATTAGATTTTTTATAACACCCAAAATTAAGAACAAACATACTTCATTACCACAACCGTGTTGGAGGAGCTGTGGAGAGGTAAATGTGAATCATTCCCATGTGTTCTGGTTCTGTCCCAAGATTACAAAATTTTGGGAAGATGTTCATTTAGTTATAGGTAAAATTCGGGTTATGCTGTATCTAAGACTTGTACATTATTATACTTTGGTGTCATTACGGGAAATGTGATGAAAGAAGATAGATACATATTGAAAATTATGCTTGCTGCCTGTAAAAAG
>NW_005187911.1:18232-21721 GCF_000239375.1 Pundamilia nyererei
TTAAAGAAAAACAATGAAAAGAAAGTTAAAAAAAAAGAAAAAAGAAATAATAATAATAATAATAATAATAATAATAATAATACACATCTGGGTCATTTCATTTCAAATTAGCTAATGTTTAGAACATTTTCTGCTCAACTAGCTCCGATTTTCAGTACTTTTTTCACTAGTTTTGCATTTTGGCTATGGTCACTTCTGGTATCATGAGGTGATACCTGGACCCTACTAGGATAGTATAGGTAGTCCAACTGTTTTGATTTGGGATCAGATACTTGTTTCCCTCAATGGAATATAAATCAAGCTATTAATTTTGTGACATTTTATTTCTGAAGTTTTGGATAATATTCTTTTCTGTGTGAAATTTGCATGTTAACTCCATGTTTGTGTGGGCTCTCTCTAGGTACTCTGGCTTCCTCCCACAGTCCAAAGGCATGCAGTTAGTTGGGTTAGGTTAGTTGTTAATTCTAAATTGCCCATAGGTGTGAATTTGAATGCCAATGGTTGTCTGTCTCTATGTGTTAGTCCTGCGTCAGGCTGGTGACCTGTCCAGGGTGCGCACTGCCTCTCTCCCTATGCTAGCTGGGATAGGATCCCCCCAGTGACAAGGATAAGTGGAAGAGAATAGATGGATAGGGTGTGTAATATCAGCAGTTATTAAAGCTTTTCATCATCCATTTATTTTCTTAACCTATTACTAATTTGTTAATTCTGTAAGAAAAAAAAAATGAAATGCTTGATGTTGTGTATTTTGGGTTATAACAGGACCCGTAGCGGTCATGCCCAGATGCATTATGGGAGAGAAGCTTTAGGCTGTCGCTCGGGCTAGCTCCATGTTAAGTTATGCCGTTATAATAAATACCTCAAGTTACGTCGTGGTCCAAGTATCATTGTTATACTAGTAACCCGGAGTGAAGATATAACAAAAGTGGCGACGAGGACGTCTGGACCGACGCTGCAGTCCGCTTGGAGTTTTACACTTTTTTTTCCTGCTGATGCCTCGTGCTGACTTGGTGTTAAGACGGCGCCGGACGGAGGACGACACACCCGGTGTGCGAAGGTGGATGCTGCTTTTTTTTTCTCAGCGAAACGGGGAGGAATGTACAGCGGACAGGACGACGAAGGCAGACTCCGTAAGTGACGCTAACCAAAACATAAACGGGTAAAAGAGACGTTACGAAAAGGAACAGTTGTGAGGGGAAGAGTGCCATTCAACCAGGAGCCGAGTAATGGCTGGAGTTACTGGCCCTATCGGTCCCTTTGACGAAAGCACGGAGCAATGGAGCTCATATACGGAGCGTCTTGGATATTTCGTTGCGGCTAACGACATACAGGATGCTAAACTGGTGCCCATTTCTTTGAGTGTGATAGGCCCAAAGACTTTTACCCTGCTAAGGAGCCTGCTACAGCCAGCAAAGCCAGGCAATAAAAGTTTCACAGAGATCGTGGACACACTGACCAAACACTTCTCGCCCAAGCCCCTCGTGATCGCTGAACGGTTCAGGTTCCACAAGCGAAACCAAGAAGAGGGCGAGTCTGTCACAATGTTCGTTGCATCGTTACGCAAATTAGCTGAACACTGTGAGTTTAAAGATGTTTTAAATGACACATTAAGAGACAGATTCGTGTGTGGTTTAAGAAATGAAGCTGCACAGAAGAAATTGCTCACGGAAAGTGACTTGACTCTTGAGAAGGCAATTAATATCAGTGTGACCATGGAAATGGCATCAAAAGAAGCCCATGCGCTACATGCTACAGACAGAGTACACAAACTAGACAATGGTAAAGCAAATGCACAGGGACCATGCTTGCGCTGTGGCAAGTTAGGACACCTTGCTAGTGATTGCTGGTGCAAAGAAATGGATTGCAACAACTGTGGAAAAAAAGGTCATGTAGCAACGGGCATGCAGGAACAAAAGGTGCAAGGATAAGGACTCAAAGCCTGGAAATAAAAGAGGCACTGCAAGATTCAAAAAAGAAAGACATGTTCACACAGTTAAGCTTCATGAGGATAGAGCAAATGACTCCTCAGATGAAGAAGTGTTGTCTGCAATAAATAATAACTTAAGGGTGGCCTGGGCAGGCATGAAACACATGACTGGTCACTGTTACAGTGACTGTAATAAGATAAGTCTCCCTGGTTTTAGTTCAGATTCTCAGTTAGCTGAATAGATTTTATTTGAGATTTAATGATAATTATAATTCAAGGAATACACTTGATTTCTTAATAGAGAGCACCAGAGGCCCCCCAGCTTTGTTCTTTGATGAAAGAAGGGTGGGAAATCTTTTTAAAATGAGTAAGACTAATAAAAGTCCAGGTCCTGATAATATATGTGGCCAGGTGCTTAGAACATGCGCTGAGCAATTATGCAGTATTTTTTATTACATTTTTCTTTTATCTCTTCAGCAACAGAAGGTTCCAGAGGTATGGAAAAAATCAATTATTTCTCCGGTTGCTAAGACCACAAAACCTACATCATTAAATGATTTTAGGCCTGTCGCTCTAACATCTTTAGTGATGAAGTCCTTTGAAAAACTTGCCAGGAAGGAGATCCTGCAGCAAGTAGAGAAGCTTATAGACCCACTACAATTTGCATACAGGCCTTGTAGAGGTGTGGATGATGCAGTGGTCACTCTGTTGAACTTCCTTTATCGCCATCTTGATGGCGCCAAAGCTCATGCTCGGCTCTTATTTATTGATTTTTCTTCAGCTTTTAATACTATCCAGCCACATCTTTTAGTTGATGAGCTTCTTAACCAATTTAAACTTGATTTTAATCTCGATGGCTGGATTTTAGACTTTTTAACTGACAGATCTCAGTGTGTGAGAGTAAACGGTTGTTTTTCCAAACAGCTAAACTCTTCTACTGGCTCACCACAAGGTTGTTGTCTCTCTCCTCTACTGTATATTTTGTACACTAATGACTGTCGCAGTACACAGGCCAACAGGCATTTAATTAAATACGCAGATGACACAGTCATTGTAAGCCTCCTTCATGGTGAAGAGGATTCCCATGGGCCTGTTGTGGATGAGTTTGTTTCATGGTGTGATCAGTCCTTCTTAATGATTAACACCTTGAAAACCAAGGACATGGTTATTGACTTCAGGAAGTCATCCCCTCATCCTGCGCTAACAGTGGTAAATGGTGCAGCCATTGAACTGGTGGACAGTTATAAGTATTTGGGGGTTGTTCTTGATAAGATTCTGTCCTTTGAGTCACATCTTGCTGCCACAGTGAAAAAGGCTCAACAAAGACTGTACTTTTTAAGGAGGTTGAGAGGTTTTAATGTTTCATCTGAGATGATGACTCTTTTTTATAAAAGTTTTATTGAATCTGTTTTAACCTTCTGTATCATTGCTTGGTACGGTAATATGTCCCTGAATAATAAGACCAGACTTAACAACCTGGTTAAAGTGGCTGGCAAGATTTCAGGGAGGTCTCAGGTCCAGCTTGTGGACTTTTATAACAGGCAAGTGCTGAGGAAGGCAAC
>NW_005187911.1:52692-57152 GCF_000239375.1 Pundamilia nyererei
AGACAAAGCTGCAAGTCTTTCTTACTAAGAAGAGAAATGGCGCAGAAGGAAATTAAAATGGATGAAGAAAACATTTCTTGTTTAAGCTGTTTGGATCTACTGAAGGATCCGGTGACTATTCCCTGTGGACACAGCTACTGCATGAACTGTATCAAAAGTCACTTTGATGAAGAGGACAAGACAGGAATCCACAGCTGCCCTCAGTGCAGGACGAACTTCATGCCAAAGCCTGTCCTGGAGAAAAACATTATGTTAGCAGAGTTAGTAGAGGAACAGAAGAATATCTCACCGGGAGTTGCTGAAGTGGATGTTTTACTGTCACCACCAGAGCCAAAGACCAGAGCTGGATTCTTAAAATATTCACATGAAATCTCACTGGATCCAAACACAGCAAACACACATCTGTTATTATCTGAGGACAAAAGAAAAGCAACAATAATGAGACAAAAACAGTCTTATTCTGATCATCCAGACAGATTCACTGGATGGCTTCAGGTCCTGAGTAGAGAGAGTCTGACTGGATGCTGTTACTGGGAGGTGGAGAGGAGAGGAGGAGGAGTTGGTGTTGCAGTCGCATACAAGAATATCAGCAGAGCAGGGAGCTCAAATGAATGTAAATTTGGATTCAACGACAAATCTTGGTCTTTACGTTATGATTCAAATGGTTTTCAGTTTTGGCACAACAATGTCCAAACTGTCCTCTCAGGTCCTCGGTCCTCCAGAGTAGGAGTGTACCTGGATCACAGAGTAGGAGTGTACCTGGATCACAGAGCAGGTATTCTGTCTTTCTACAGCGTCTCTGAAACCATGACTCTCCTCCACAGAGTCCAGACCACATTCACTCAGCCGCTCTATGCTGGACTTCGGTTCTTTTATTATGACAATGACACTGCAGAGTTCATTGAACTGAAATAGACGGAAATTATTGAAGGACACTTGGTTAACACAGGTTTTTTTAGTTCTTTAGTTACCACTATTTTTGGTCAACATTGTTGTTACTCAGAGGTCACTGATGTGCTGTTGCTTAACCTGTCAGTAACACTTTATTGGTGCGACTTTAACATTGTATCATTTGTTGTCTAGTTATTGATTGGTTATGTTTTAATGAAGGAAATGTGTTTCACTCTGCAGAAACAATACAGCCTCGTATATCTTTGTAAATGTTGTATGTTGTTCTGATTAGCTATTTAATGTAAAACATCCGATGTCTAGTTTGTTTTATCTTCTACACAAGAGTTATTCTTTATGGCAAATTGTTTTTCATTTATGTGCACTGTCATGTTTTAATTTAGAGAAGTGGTCAGTTTGGTTGGGTGTTTTTGTGTTATTCTCTGGTTGGTTCCGTTTTCTTTTGTTTAAGAAAAATAACCATTGAAATATGTGCAACCCTGTGAAAAGAAGAAGTAATATGCACTCAAACAACCTTGTATGGAATAAAATGACACCTTATATAAAATGTCCTTAATTAATCGTTGTATTGTGTTCCAGTCAAAATAAAATATTGTTAACTTGATCAGACTGACATATTAGTTCAATAGTTAACTGCCAGTGATGATGCCGGTGAGGCCCATTCAGTCCAGCACAGCTCGGCCGGTGTGCTTGTTTATTAGACCCAAAAGCAGATGCAGAGAGAGAGATTGGTGGTGTTGACAAAAGACAAGCCTTTATTTGGCTGGAAGCAGTAACAAAACATGGCTTCAGAAAACAAAAGCAGACTGAGGAACACTGAGCAAACTAAACGACTATGACACTCAGTGAAAACACCATGACAAAACTATGAACACTAAGTAAACGATGAAACACTAGGACCGTAACAATGGTGACGATAACAGATGACCTGGCACTGACTGAACGGAAACACAGACTAAATACACATAAGGAGCGATCAAGGGAAGTGGAAACAGCTGACAACAATGAATATAATAACAAGATAGGTGAAGTGAAACTAAATATGACAAACAAAAACAACACTGGACGCTTTCCAAATAAAACAGGACACATGGAGACGTAGACATGGCACAAACTTGACAATGGAAATCACGCAGACCCAAAACATGACAGATAAGACACACAAACCACCAGGGGAAGTTAAACACAGGGGTGATTGCACAAGGAGAACCTGATAAACCCTGAACTAACTCTTTAAACTAGGCATGACCGAATTAATTCAGCTAACTGAAGAAAAAACTAGAATACAGATGAATATAACAAGAAAACACGAAACTCAAGAGTACTGGGTCCTATGACCCAGGGCCATGACAACTGCAACTATCATGGGGCCTGGTGATGGGATTTCCGGCTCTTTTTAGAGAACCGACTCTTTCGGCTCCCAACCGGCTCTTCAGGTTGTTTTGTTGTTTTAATTAATTAATTATTAACAACAATATAAAATTATGCACAAAGGGAATTACTAATGTAAAAAAAGTGGTTTTATTTGTATATGTTTATATATAAATATATGCGGTGGCCCCTAGAAACAAAACATGTACAAATTCCAAAACACATTTCTAGCGTTAATTGACCTTCCAAAACAGAGCTACCTAGATCACTTAAAATTGAAGCATATGTGTATTGTTTGTGTATTTATACACAAGCACTCATATATATTCAAATAATTTTAAAAAATGCCTGTTACCTGTTACTATTAATTTTCAGCTTTTTCCTTTTAAACAAATTTAAAGTGAAACAACACAAAACACTGCAAACCACAACACAATTAAAAATAAATTATAATATGAAAACAAAAAGAAGATGCACATTCTCTGTCATATGGACCTGCATGAATAAACTTTCTGAATCCTTTATCATCCGCAACTGAAAATAGTTGAGGATGATTACTATACCTTTACAATGTGACGTTGTTGTCCCTGGCTCTTTCTCTCTCTCTCCCTCCTGCTCTGTTCCTGTGCTATTGCGAGTGTAACTACTGCCCCTCCCCCCTCATCCAAAGCACGAGGCTTGCGTGCTGAGTGAAAAAAAAAGTGCGGGAGAGAGAGGGTGAGAGCTGGATCTTTGTTCACTTCAAAGATCCAGCTCTAAGAGCCATTTGGTTCGCGACCGACACATCACTAATGGGGATTACAGTAGGATTACAATAGGAACAAAGGTGGATTTGACAACCTTGCTAAGGTATGCTTATTTTTGTACTCCTTGTCTATCATCAGATTGTTTGAAATGGACTATAAAGTGCTGCGCCAGCTGGCCCGGCCTCTACAGTCACCTGACCTAAACCCAATCCAGATGGTTTAGGATGACATGGAGCGCAGAGTGAAAGCAAAGGCCCAACTAGTGCTCAGCATCTGTGAGAACTCCTTCAAGACTGTTGGAAGACCATTTCAGGTGATTACACATTGAAGCTCATCGAGAGAATGCCAAGAGTTTGCAAAGCAGTAATCAAAGCAAAGGGTGGATACTTTGAAGAATCTAAAATCTAAAATATGTTTTGAGTAATTTCACATTTTATTGCTTACTGCATAATTCAATACGTGTTAATTCATAGTTTTGATCATGAAAACAAGAAAAAACATTGAGACGGCGTGTCCAACCTTTTGACTGGTAATGTACGCTCACATCAACAAGGCATATGGATTATGAACAACAAATAAAAGTTCAATACTTGGGTAGCACTTTATAATAATGTCACACTAGTAAGTATTAGTGAGGTATTGGCAGGTGCTTCATTCTTACTATGCCAGTAATTAAGACAGATATGTTTATCCAGTGTTGGGAAGGTTACTTTTAAAATGTATTCCACTACAGATGACAGAATACATGCCCCAACATGTATTCTGTAACATATTCCATTACGTTACCCAATGAGAGTAACGTATTCTGAATACTTTGGATTACTTAATATGTTATCATGCTTTTTACAGCTACATGAATGTACTACTGCTGTGTGATTTATTACTGTTACTGAAGGTCCGCGGCTCCGAACCGTAGTAAAGGGACCTTAGTAAAGGTCTAATTCCGTGTCGGCTCGTAGCCGAAAAATAGCTTTACTTTGTTGTGTGGGTCAACTTTGCTTACAAGAGATGCGAGAGATAGAGAGAGGTGTTGAAAGACTGCTCCAACAGAACTTATTGTTTGGGAGGAAAACACGAACACAGTGTACAGTCGAGTCTTAATAGCTTACTTATAACTGGGCTCATCAGGCACTCTTCTTGGCTGCAGTGGTTATTATTATATTTACATGCTTCCATCTCCCGTTTTTGCTTGATGACAACTCGTACTTTTCCACTCACTTTTTTCTCCCTCCTCATGCTCACAGACACATAACGTGTATGGCAGTCCATTCTCCCTGCAGCACGGACTACACTGCCCATGATGCTACATTCTTTAGGCCAGAGGTCAGCAAACTGCGGCTCTTTAGTCCTTTTAGTGCGGCTCTGCGTGGTTTGGGAAAATAAATTAGAAGTATTTAGCTGAAGTGTATTTTATTTATGTTAGTTCTTTTTTAA
>NW_005187911.1:58382-60251 GCF_000239375.1 Pundamilia nyererei
TACCACCTTTTTAAACGGTAACTGTAACGGAATACAGTTACTCATATTTTGTATTTTAAATACGTAACGGCGGTACATGTATTCCGTTACTCCCCAACACTGTTTATCCATCTGTTACTGTTACACCATGCACAGCTATCACTGCTATTACATCACTGGTAGTAAAACTATTAATCATAATAATGTCCTTCCATTCATTTCCGTTTATCTTTTTCAGGGTCGCGGGGGGTGCTGGAGCCTATTTCAGCTGTCTTAGGACAAGAGGCAGGGTACAGGGCCTGATGATGAAATTGATTTTGATTGCAGTTGCTATATGTAGTTTCAGGTGCTAGTTTAATTACAGAAGTTACCATGTTTTGTAGAAGATGCTGCTGTAGTTTGCAGGTTTTGTGGTTAAAACTGTTACTATACTTTGCTGATGATGTTGCTTCTAGTTTCAGTCATTGAATTAGTTGCAGACGTTGCCACTGCTTCAATGTGTTTGTTGGGTTGCAGTAGCTATGCTTACTTACAGGTTTTTAGTGCTTGTTTTACATTTCTTATCCAAGTTTGAATCTTTGGTTACATGTTTTTTTAAGGTTGCTGCAACTCCAAAAAAGTTGCAAAAGTTGCAAAAGTGGTCCTTGTTTTTGTGCTATTGTTGCTATTGTTCCATTGGCATTGTTAGTTGCAGGTGTACTGTCAGTGGTCCCTTTCTTCATTGTAGGTGTTGCATTAGTGTCACAGGTTAGTTTAGCTATAGTGTCTGATTAGTTGTGGGAGTTGCCTTGTGTAGCTGTAGTTTTTGCATTTTAAGTAACAAACTTAGTTGCAGGTTGCGGTTGCAGTTTTTCTGAGAAGTGTTTGTTACAGTGGTTGTAGACATTTCTGTAGCTTCATTTAGAATTCATTTATTTTTATGTATTTATTTTAAGGTGTTACTGTAAATCTTGCAGTTATGGGTTTGTTTACATCATTTAAGTGTCTTCCTTAAAGATGCTCCTATCAGAGAGCCCATTCTGATTCCATGATTGCATAATGACTGAATTTACCACCTAAAAACTGAGCTCACCAACAATTTTTAATGTACAGTGTATGAAAAAGGTGTTTACTTCAAACGTACTCCTCTTCCTGGAATACGTCAGATACTGATAACTCCTGCCCTTCTACCTGACAGCACCTCCTCTTTGTCTGTGTTTCCTCATTCCCTCCCATTCAGTCTATACTTTGAAGATGGGCATAACCAACTTCTGTTGATGTGTAAGAGCAGACAGCCTCCATTTCCCACATAAACAGCTGTTAATTAGATCATAGCTCAGAATGGTTTCACTTCTACAAAAGACAAACCAGCAAGTCATTGTTACTAAGAAAAGAGATGGTGCAGAAGGAAATTTAAATGGATGAAGAAAACATTTCTTGTTCCATCTGTTTGGATCTACTGAAGGATCCGGTGACTATTCCCTGTGGACACAGCTACTGCATTGACTGTATCAAAAGTCACTTTGATGATGTGGACTGGAAGGGAATCCACAGCTGCCCTCAGTGCAGGACAACTTTCACACCGAGGCCTGTCCTGGAGAAAAACATCATGTTAGCAGCTTTAGTGGAGCAGCTGAAGAAGACTGGACTCCAAGCTGCGGGACCCTACAAGAAGCTCCAGGAGAACATCTGCATGGTTTCAGATATACGAGAGAAAGTGACAGACGTCTCACCGAGAGTTGCTGAAGAGAATGTTTTGCTGTGACCACCAGTGTTGGTCAAGTTACTTGAAAAAAGTAATCAGTAACTAATTACCGATTATTTCCCCAAAAAAGTAATCCCGTTACTTTACTGATTACTTATTTTCAAAAGTAATTAATTACTTAGTTACTTAGTTACTTTTTAAAAACA
>NW_005187911.1:60907-62091 GCF_000239375.1 Pundamilia nyererei
TACTTTTTCACACACATCCAAGTCATTTAGTTGCAGTACCTCGACCGCAGCATTGTCCAACTCATTCTGAGTCGCTTGTCTGATGGATCCTGTGTTCTGCTGTTTTAACCAGTCCAGCTGGTGCTGGAGGACCGAACACTGGTGATGGACTGCACTGTGCTGAGACAGATTTTGTGTTATAAACTTCATGTTATGGACGCACAGTGTGAGCACTCAGGTCGTATCAGAGCATCGGGCTGTGTAGTGTGAGACCCCCATCGTGACCTACAAACTTCTAACCCCTGTGATTCAGTCATACAGTTTGAGCTGAATAATGTGACTGAAATTTCTTTTTTAAATAAATAAAAATTAATAAATCACATAGTGTATGCCCAGCTTAACCAGACTGATGACAGATTTCAAACATGCTGAATATGAAGAGTAGTATCATTTAAACTCACATGATTATCAGCCATTAGAACAAATTCAGATTTATATTGATGTAAGGTATATAAATGTAAGTACAGTTTGAATCAGTGCAATATTATTTTCACACATCAATGGACCACTGAACTTCTCAGCTTCTAAAATGTAAAGCCTCATTTAGAAACTACACAAGTACATATAATGGTCAGGGATCAACATGAACCTGTCTTCTCTGTTTGACTTTAATCAACTCTGCAGTGACTCCATCATCCAAAGGACAAAGTCCAGCATAGAGCGGCTGAGTGAATGTGGTCTGGACTCTGTGGAGGAGAGTCATGGTTTCAGAGACGCTGTAGAAAGACAGAATACCTGCTCTGTGATCCAGGTACACTCCTACTCTGTGATCCAGGTACACTCCTACTCTGGAGGACCGAGGACCTGAGAGGTCAGTTCGGACATTGTTGTGCAGAAATCTATAACTGTCTGTGTTACAATCTAATGCCCAAGATTTGTCATTGTATCCAAAACCACATTCATCGCCCCCCCCTGCTCTGCTGATATTCTTGTATGCGACTGCAACACCAACTCCTCCCCCTCTCCACTCCACCTCCCAGTAACAACGTCCAGTCAGACTCTCTCTACTCAGGACCTGACAAAATACAGTGAATCTGTCTGGATGATCAGAATAAGACTGTTGTTCTTCCATTCTTGTTACTTTTCTGTTCCCCTCAGATAATAACAGATGTGTGTTTGCTGTGTTTGGATCCAGTGTGATTTCA
>NW_005187911.1:74719-92948 GCF_000239375.1 Pundamilia nyererei
ATCTCAGAGCCTTTACAATGCCCCTGTTTCCTCACTTCCTCCCAGCGGGTTGCGGACTTTTGAGTCAGCCTGTTTTATTGCCGAGTCAGCGATCTGGCGCAGAAGTTCCACGGCGACCCTCACCTTCAAGCTGCTCTCATTGTTTAATCGGACAGATTCCCTCTAAGGGACGTTACCAGCTTCTCACCTTGCAGCGTGTGGAGACACTGTCCTGTCCGGATGTCCCACACTCGCACCGTGGAGTCGGCATTCCCGGAAACCAGGATGTTGTCTCGAAGCTCCATGCCGCTGGTCAGCGATTGGTGGCCCGTCAGCGTGTGGACACACCCACCTGAACGAGAGACACTCGTTTACCTTAGACTGGCACCCATGTGTTTCATTTTTATTTGCAAATTTTTATATGATTACAGCAGGTTACAACCAACAGGGGGCGCACTGAGCATCACTGTATTTATTCTGTTTAAATTAGATAAAAGTGAAAAGAGGCGATTGCAGCAGCTTTCTGCATTATTTGCCACAAACCCTTAAAAATCAACCATTTTTTTTTTTTTCTTCATTTATCACAGAGAAAGAGGCGGTCGTGTTTCAGTTGTGTTCCTATGAGTTATATGTAAAGCAAAATAAATCTATAGTAATAATGATAAACACAGCCTGTCATCCAGAGTTACTGCCCCCTAGTGTCTGAATACAGAAATAAACTCATTAAATAACTCCAGGTTCACAGTGAGAAAACAGAGTCCGTGAGGTCTACCTGTCTCTGGGTCCCACACTTTGATTGAAGTGTCCAACGAGCCGCTCACCACGAACACGCCGTCAAACTGCAGAGAGGGGTGGGAGAGGTGGAGTCAAAACCAAAACAAGGAGCTCAAAGATGCTAAACCGCCTCATGTAGAGCTCAGTTTGAAGACTCCTGCTCTGTGTGTGTGTTTACCTGCAGCGAGTACACTCTGTTGGTGTGTCCCTGCAGCGTGTGCAGGCACACCTCTGTCTCGGGGTCCCACACCTTCACCATGTAGTCGTAGCCGCCCGACACCACGCGGCGCCCGTCGTACTGAACGCAGCGCACCGCCGCCAAGTGGCCAGTCAGGACGTGCTCACAGCGGCCAGTCGACACGTCCCACACGCGCAGCGTGGTGTCCCGAGAGCCCGACACCACCCTGAGAAAAAGAGAGAGAGAGAGAGAGGCATTACATCGCTGCAGTGACAGCCAATCAGGTCAAGGTGAACCAGAGGTGTGTGTTTGTATCTCTGTTAAAGCTGCGCTGACCCAGTTCTATGAGTTCATGTGTAACATTAATTTGTGTGTGTGTGTGAGAGTCTGTTACCGGTTGCCGTTGAGATGCATGCAGCGCACGGTGGACGTGTGTCCGTAAAGCGTGTGCACGCACTCGCCGCTTTCGGCGTCCCACACGCGCAGCGTCCGGTCTGTGGAGCCGCTGATCACCGTGGTAGCCGCCATCTGACTGCACCACACCCCACCGGTGTGACCCGTCAACGTCCGCAGACACTGAGGGAGAACAAAAGAGGGATACATGATGATTAAACAGTGTTATGATTGAATTTAAACTTTGCTTTTAATTTAAATGATAAAACACATGAAAACATTCAGACATGAATGCGACATGAAGACCAGTGATTACAGATAAAGTTGCATTTTTACTGCACTTTAAGCTCAAATATTAGAGTTTGCATTTGGAACAGTCGAGGTCGAAGAAAAGCCAACACGTTCTTCCTCATTCACTTAAGATAAAAGAATAAAGAAATAATCTGCTGCTCTTATCTGGGCCAATGAAAGCTGTTATTCTGGGTTTTTCCTGCTTGGATCAAATTAATTAAACGCAATCAAAGCAGTTTGCACAAACACAGCGAACATTAAACGTCTCTCTCATTGTTTGCGAACGCGTGTGAGTCAATATTTATTCCACTTTCATGGACAGCCTTGAGAGACAAATGCAGTTTCACCTTGAGGGTGTTGTAGCAATAGTTGCCATGGTAACAGTGGCAAAACTTTGCCTTGGCAACTGTTGCGGACACGGAGGAAGACACTGCGGGCGTCGACATGAGCGCTCGCCGTTACTACACGACTGTCAGCGACTCGTACGCGGCGGCGCACACGCCTCATCACCCCCGCAGACTAAAACATTGTGAGGGTGTGTGTGTTTTTCTTTCTGCAGGGAACAAAATGACTTCACACACACAGGCAGGTCTAGGCGGATGAGCGAGCAGGTGTGGCGGACTAAAGAATGTTTAACCGAAACCAGATGAACGACCTGAGTCTGCGAGGGTTACTGTGGTTTATATAGTACACTCAAAGTATCCCACAATGCCTCACTGTGAGTAATGTACAACCAAGGGTCACTATCCAAGCATTGTATCCCATCATGCATTGTTGCTGGAGTAAGAGGCGCTGGTTGGTTTACAGGACAGAATTTCATGAATGACAGGAATTCTTCAAACCCTGAACGCAAACACACACTGGAGCTTCATCAGAGTGTGTGATTGTGTTCCTGTTATGACACGGGTCAGCAGAGATGAGCTTCCTCTGAAGGGTGACCGGTCTCTCCCTTAGAGGCGGGGTAGAGACTCTTGAAACGAGCCATGGTAAACGGCACCTCACGACAGAGTTAATGTCAAACTGTGGCTCTACCGCCTGAGCCACATGTAGAGCAGCTCATGTGTGAATGTCAGACACAAAGCACTCTGGCGTAGAGAAAAACGCCTGTTGCATGGAGAGCTTTGAGCGCTGCATAAGAACCAGACCATTTATCATTTTCCAAAATGACGTCACATGTGCTGTCGTGAGCCGCCGCAGTCCTGCATGTCTCAGATTTTACAACTTTGTGTGTTTTGATGTTGCAGCTCGGTTAGAGACGTGAGTGCACCATCGTGTGGGTTTAACTGCAGTCTTAACAATGCACCAGCAGCTCACACATTACACAGACGGCCATGCGGCAACAGTGTGAAAAAGATGAAACTTTGTGGAAAATGCTCAAATTCTCATGATGTGGAGGTTTGTCTGAGTGGCGACGCCCGTCGTTCTGCAGAATGCTGCTGCGGCTAACAGCAGTGATAAATGGATGTGACTGTGTGACGTCACAGTGCCATGCAGTGTCCCACGCAGCGGGTTTACTGAGGCTTAACTCTTTCCACCTTTGATGCTTACAAGGATTTAGCTTTGTTTCTCTTTTCTGAACTGAGTAGTTTCTGTCATACTTCATAACAACAGGTGAGCGTGGTCGCTGCCTACACAGCTGTCCTCGGAAAAAAAACCAGAACCTGTTCGTCCGTGTAGATTCTTGGTCATAAGGTCACAGTAGTCTAACAAGCTTAAAAAGAAGGCGACAGGACTTCTGGAAGTTTTTCAAATTTATGTACAGGTGACAGAACTCATCATTAAGCGTACAAGGGAGTTGGTCTAATACCATCTTAAGGGGAAAAGAGTTGAGGAGCTCGGTTACTCAGGGGCGTCCTCCACACCGACAGGAACCCTGAGGTGGTTCAGGATGGGGTGTGGATGCCTCCTGGGCACCTCGTTAGGAGGACACAAGCTCTCAGCTGGCTTGGGAACACAGCGTCACCAGAGCAAAGAGGACGGAGGAGGTGAAGGTGAAGGAATCACAACAGTCTGCTTGTGTTTTAAGCCTGAAACATGTTCAGGATTGTTCTTCTGGTATTACTCTCCTTTTCTTAAAGTGGACTTTCCTTATAAAACAAGATGAGCAAACAGTAAAAACACTGAAACCAGGAAATCAAGAGCACAAGATTGAAGCAGACTGGTATTACATGAGCCCGGCCTTAGCTTAACTTCAGCACAATCAAAGATGTCTTTGGCATCCTGCTCATGGCTACTTTTGGAGGGTTTTAAACTATTTTAAAAGGACCTGCAGGGACCCATAAAACTGTTATTTGGTGTAAAACAACCTCCTCTTGCAGAACATTTTGCAGAGTTAAATTAAGATGATCAGTTGCAGCACGGACGTGCACTTGCAATCAGACAGCTTCTTGGCTTCTGCAGAGAGGGCTGCACTTTATGTCAACATTACATTATCCTCGTCTTGGTGCAGCGGGTAGACCGAGAATCTGCAACAATGGCGAAAGCTTAGCTGGCTTAAGATGAGTCCGGGCATCTTTTCTCTGAGGACAAAGGAGGGATTTATATTCCAGCAATGTTCCCTGTTTATTTAAGGAGCTTTTCATGGTCTGAAATAAGGTAAACGAGAGCCTGTCACCTTTCTGAATGCACTCTGATTGCATATTGTGTGTTTAACAGTCTGCGGGTGTTAAACAGGAAGGTTTACAAAAACACGCCAACAGAAACAGACACTTTCTCTACACCTTCAACACAAATGTGAGTATTCAAACAGAGATGCCTCGGGTGGTGTGCGTCTGTGTCTGTGTGTGTGTGTGTGTGTGTGTGTGTACACAAATAGCTTCCCAGCGACACACCCCGACTGACACGACTGCTCCGCCTGTGTTTAGTCCGTTTAGCCACTCTGAGCTTCTCACTGTCCTATTAGGTCACGCTGGCCTACATATTAAAATCTTATTCAGGTCAAATCTGAAGCTGAGTGCAGCTCGCACGCAGGAGAGTCCCATTATTTCATGATAATGTCTTTTACTGACGATTCTCAAGGTCACCTTGATTAAACACTTGATAGCTTCAAATTTAAACCCAAACATATTTGAGCTCTGATTCTTTGAAATCAGAGCTTGAAATGTGGTAAACATATGTCTGACTTCCAGACGATTAAGCCCACAGACTGACGGTTTCCTCTCGTCGCACCCCGATGTTCACATTTCCAGGCTGAAGTGAAATTTGTCCATGAACTCGAGCACCTGTTGTGGACTCGAAAGTCCTTCTAGAAGCAAGTCTAGCAACTCATCAGCCATTCTGGATCAAATCCAGGGAGTTACTCATTGCTTTAATTGCTCTGTGTTTCTTCCTCTGTATGAGGAATGAGCGCCCGGTTGCTAACTGATCTACAGGTAACTCACTTCCTCCTGATGACAGCCTCCTACACAAATACCTGCCCAGGACAAAAGATTCACTCATTCATCTTTCGCTCAACCAGCCACACCTGCATCTACCTGCAGCTCTTCCATGTGCTTTGCTCACCAGTCTGAAGGCGTTCGCAGGAGCGTTTCACTCTTTAGTCTGAACTGGTTTCACATGTTTATGTCAGACACAAAAGCACTCCACATCACTCTGCTCACATCCTGTAGAGCAGGGATGTCACATTATAGTGTTTCTGTCAGTTTTTAACAGATTACAGATACACATCGCCTTCCTGTATTCACCTGATGGAGGTGCAGACACCAAGTTGGCTCCTGAAGCAAAACCCTTCATTTCTCGTCCCAGTTCAATTATCGGTTTCCAAAGAAGGAAACATTGAGATCTGATAATGGTGTGCAACAGCATTATCAGATAATAATGCTGCCCAGGGTATGAAGATATAAATCCTTGTTCTTGCTCGATGAACTTGGGCTCATGGATTATGCAATATTTAGATCATCTTTACAGAAGATTTGATGGCAGTTTCTTAATCTTAATTTTGTCAAAGTCTATATGGTTTGTTTACTTTTAGGTTGGTGCTAAATCATTTATCTGATAGGCTTTATTGTGAAGTACTACAAAATAAAAGTCATATTTGTACCGAATTTGACTTGCAAAAATAAAAGCCTCACTTTTTTTAGCGAAACAGCTCCTGCAGCCCTGCAGAGTAAAAGGAGCTGCAGAAATATTCACACTGTATGTACTTTAATGTGTGAATTTCATAATAAAAGCATCGCTTCTAGAAATTTCACAGTGTTCCAAAATAAAAGCGCACACCTTGTTTGCTAGGCGACACAAACAATCACACACACACACACGCATGTGATCGTGTGGTCGAAGCAAAAGAAAACAATCGTTTCCATAATCGATACGTCCGTCTCTGCTGTTGCGTCCTACCTTGCCGGTGATGGCGGACCACACTTTGAGCGTGTTGTCGTCTGAGCCGCTGACAATCAGGTCGCCGCTGAACTGCAGGCACGTGATCACATGATCATCGTGGCCTTTTAACACCTGCAAAGACATTTAAAGACAATCAGTTCACATTTACATCTCAGACCGATGCTGTTGAACCGAGGCGGTGTGTGCGTTACCATGGGTTCCCGTGTGTCCCCCTTCCTCCAGTTGGTCTCTATGCGATGCTGTCTAATGTAGGTCGATTTCCACTCACTGACTGCAGCACTTGATCGCCTGTGACGAGACGACTCTGATATACCTGCAGAGGGGACGGGGTAAAAAAAGAGGATACATTTCAAAAACGGGGCGCTCAGTCTCACCCATCTCCTCGCAGATGCGCATATTAATTAAAAAATCCTAGGTTAAGTTATCACATTCACTAACTCAGGTGTCCATGTCGCCCACCTGCATGGCGCAGTGATGAAAATACTCCATCAACCTGTTTTTTTGTTGTTGCCACACCTTTTTGGGAGGAAAATAGCAAATCTGATGAGCAGATTTAAATAAAGATCATAAGACAAAAACAGATTTCTAATGAACTTCAGAGTCAATATTTGGGAGGCCAGTCCATGATGATTACGTTTCATCACCATACCTGAAGTTCACTGTAGTGTAGTGGAATAGCATCTACTGTGACTTTACTAAAGTAGACCAACTTTAAGCCAACATTCATTAGTATGTAAGATGAGTGTGGTTAATGAAGGTTAGCTGCATTTATATTCTTGCTGAGTTCTTGCTAACGTCGACACCGATCCCGGCAGTATGGCAGGGGAGTTGATAATTAGCCTTATTTGTGAAGCTGGTGAGCTGCAGTCAGCATCGGCTTCATTAGTATGGCTGTGGTGTGGCGCTAACGTTAGGTAGCCTCATTGGTATGGCTGCTGAGCGCAGGCAGTGAATCTCGGCTGACTGGCAGAATTCCCAGGCACACACACGCACACACACACACACGCGCGCGCACACACACACACACGCGCGCGCACACACACACACACACACACACACGCACACACACACACAGCCACTGCATTGCGCTGAATGAAGGTGCAGTGACTGTGTGTGGCTGTATTTGCATGTTTCACTCAGGTTAGAAAGCACCATACATCCAGCAAGTTCCCGTCTCTCTATTTGTATTCTGGTTTCCATATTCCCCTGTGAAAACAGTGGAAAAACACCTGCAGCCTTCAGGTGCTACCTGATAAAACTCACACTCGCAACAGAAAACAGAAGGAAATTAATATAACAATGTGCTGCTGTCCTGGGCTTTTAAATGTAATTACCACCCTCAACCTCGAAATAAACTGCCATCTACTTCGTTTTGCCTTTGATTGAATCATTTAAATATTGAGGTGCCTTTTCTGCATTTTTTTAAATTTGATTTGCTAAAGCTGCTGAGGTCCTCTCATGGTCAAACTTCCAGTCATTTTTTTATGATTTAATTATAGCTGAGATGATCATCTCTCCAAGGAACATTAACTGCTTCGTTAACCAAGCAGACAATATACGTTTATCCAATGCAAGGCTCTTAATTTGGAGTTTGTTCATTTTTTAAATAAACCACAGTGAAGTGCATATCTCTGGATCACAGACCACGCAAAAGGTTTCTCTTAGTCTCTTAAGGGCTCAATCGTAAGTTAAGTCTTACTGAATAAAACGTCATTACCTTCCTCGCGGCATTTCTCCCTCCACAGCAGGTTGTCTTCAGCCAGGGTCCTCCAGTTCCTGCAGGTCTGAGCGGCCTGCAGCAGGTCTCTGGGAGCCAGGAAGGTGAGCACGTACAGGGCTAGCTGCAAACACGGTGATAAAACACAATATTTGAAGCGCACTGCTCATCAACGGGGCCACATCTCTCAGACAGCAGAGCGGACTGCTTTTGTGCTGTACCTCTTTGGGCAGAAGTGATATAAAGTCTCTCTGGAACTGAGGCTCAATGACCTGCATCATGTGCTTCACCTGGCTGGTCTCACACCTGTTGATCAGCTCGTCCAGAGCCAGCAGCCGCTCAGGGCCGCTCCACATCTGTGTGAAAAGGCAGCGAGGGGAAACATTAGCACAGGATGAAGAGAAAGATTTACATTTACTGTTGCCACTAAAGTGCCTCCATATAAAGTGTTAACATTTTTGTACCGCTTTGTTTTCCTGTGTATTTACTGTAATTGTTATATTTCTCCTCTTCTGTGTGCATTTCAGGGTGTGTCATCTTTTACTTTTTGTTTTTATTCCCTTATCTCTAAACTGGTTTAAACTGTCTCTCCAAAGAGATCATGTTTTTATTCCCTCCATTTAAATGTCTCCCATCTCTTTGTGTGTCTGTACTTGTATGTTTTTTTAGTTACATAAGAACAGCTTGGAGGCAGCAGCACTCTGCCACTGTGTTTGTGTAGCGAGCGGAAGATACACCACACTTTACCAAAAATCAAGAAAAGCTGCAGTTTAGCTGCTGTCCTTGAAGAACCAGGACCAGTGTCTCTCTGCTCGGACGTGCATATAATCTGTGCACTGAAATTTTGCTAATTAAAAGTTCTTTGTTGGATTTTGTGTAAATATAGTCTCTGGATTATCTGAGAGAACATGATTGTACGTGTGCTGACCTGGAAGGTGTGGAGCCAGTCCTGCAGGCCGGAGGGTGGCGGACCAGAGGTGACGCGTCGTCGCTGAGCTGAATGCCCGTTAGCCAGTCGTAGGTCACCGAATGTGGTGGGCGTGGCCTGAACCAGACTGGATGGACTGCAGAGAGATGCAGGAGCAGTACAGCAGAAATGTGACTGTTTACCATCGTAAACCCATAAAACATCCATCCATGCATGTTACACCTTTCTTTTATCCTTTTGGTTTATGCTCTGAACTGGTAAAGCTGATCTAATTTAACCATTTAACATTCTTATTAAATCACTAATTCGCTATTAAAATTCGATACAAAGGATTCCTGGATCAAATCCACTGTGGCTGCTATATTCATAAATGTTAGGAGAGCGATGACTTTAACTTCTCTGGACACTGTGTCACAAAATCTGCATGGACAGAATCACCAATCAAAACCAACACAGGGAAGATAGACGCCAGTCAGAGTGTCGGGTCTAGTCGACGGGGTGTTTCTGAATGTAAACCCTGTCTTGCTGGTTCGTCTCTGCTGCAGGATGTCTGCAGGTGCAGATGAGAGCAACTAGAAGCCCGGGGGAGCAATGGAGAACTGAGTTAGCAGCCAACTGTTGCACGCTGCCAAAAGCGGAATGGATAGGAGACGCCGAGCTATCAGTGTGATACAGGAAGCCCAAGGCAACCAATAATCATTCCCCAGGTTCACCTACACAAACCTTGTGAGTTTGGTTTGCTTCAGGTAGACTTCGTCTTTTCGTCATGTTTGCTAGAGCTGAGCTAAAAACCAAGTGGGTGTGGGCTTTTGGGAAGGGGCAAAAAATGCACAAAATCAGCTTTGTAGCAAAAAAGAATGCACAAAAAAATAAATAAAGAGAAGAAAAAAACTCTTTGAATTTTGTGTTGCTGTGGGGTGCTGTTTTAAGGGTCATCCACACAGCATCACACGCTATCAGTGATTTGGCAACGAAAACAACTATATTGGGCAATGTGCAGCAGCAGGCAAATAATAATAGTAATAATGTAAGATGGGCGTGTTACGGGTCCAACTCATTAAAACCTTGAAGGAGCAACTGAAGCGACGGGTCCTGGGTGTAAACCAGACGGACGATTAACATTTATGGAGGTTCAGTTACATCGACGACCAGTTTTAAACGTGGTGTTTGTTTGCATGTGAAACTAGCTCCAGCCTGGGCGCCATTTTGGTGCAAAGCAGGTAAATCGGTGACAGGATCTTTGTTCACTTCATGTTATTAGAGCACATT
Source organism: Pundamilia nyererei (assembly GCF_000239375.1). NCBI lineage: Eukaryota > Metazoa > Chordata > Actinopteri > Cichliformes > Cichlidae > Pundamilia > Pundamilia nyererei. The sequence continues at coordinate 84,587 of NW_005187911.1, forward strand.
AGCATGTTGTTCCAAGTATTCCTAGTTTAGTTCAACAGTTTTGTGAAAAGATTCGTTCTGACGTTAAGAAATCAAATGTGGTACCTGAGGTATCCGTTGCCTTTGCAGTGCTTCTTCCCCGAAGGGAACGGCCGGCCGTCTGGACCATGGTCCAACTTCCTCTTCATCTGATGAAAGATAAAAAGAGAAACCATCACAGACTGTAACCCTCCCGTTTTGGAACAACAACAGAGCCAAAAGGAGCTTTGTAGGCCAAACTAATTGGATTTACCAACCGAGCTCCCAAAGCCCCACTTTGCTGCACGCTGGTGATTTGATTATTTGCAAATACCATAAAATAAGTCTGTCAGATCATTACCTGATCCGTCTGATCAGGTAATGGTGGGGTTGAGCGTCATAAAGAAAAAAGACTCTCCATGTGAGAAACCTTTTTAAAAAGCTTTAACTTCTCCACAAACCACTTCAAACGAGCTCTGGCTGCAATAGCAGTTTTTACCCAAGGGCCAAAAAAAAAACCTGGTTACTCTGACCGTATCCTTCCTCAGCGGAAATCAGCTAAAATAAACAGCGCAGCTAGAAGTTCAGCATCAGCACAGAAAAACAAAAGCAGAAGACATTTATATTGTATATGTCCCTAAAGCATGGGACGAGAACAAAGCTAATGACTTCAAATCTGCACAGACAAAACAAACCACACAAAGACCATTTACAACAACTGGAAAAGATCAGGACACACTGAGGACTACTGTGGCCGGCTATGGATTTTATTTCCACTTGATTAAAGAGGCTGATGGATACGACTTCCACAGTAAAAAGTAAGACTCAAGACTAAATAAGCCAGACAACAAACTGGAGCTCTAGAGATGGGTAACACAACAAATACCAAACTAACAGCTGGTCTTATACTAAAACAAATATAGACAAGACATATTTTTACAGTTTTATATATGACGTAAAGCCCATTATTTACCGTCTATCACAAAGCTAACACAGGGACTGTGAGGTTCCAGTGTTAACCACTGCAACACTACGCTGCCCAGCATGGTCATGGCATATTTCAGCAAATGTGTCATGTTTTGTTTGTTTTTTAATTTAGCTCTTCAGTGTGTGACCGTTCACTTACTGTATCTAACTTAGTTTGGCATGTGGGGGAAAACGTTGGCCTTCCTCGGTCTACGTGGTCTAATCATTCGCAATGCCCCAATTATCTTCACAATCATCTCCACAGTATTAATGTGAGCCAGCCGAATTCATATTAGCCTGCAACCAGTGTCTGCACTCATGATGCCAGCGCAGTAAGAGCTAGAGGAGTTCCCACGGATGTTTGTGGGTTTCTGGGTCGACCCTGCGGTCAGAAAGACGACCAAACGGCTGGAGCCGAGTCCACATCATCAAAGAGCTGCAGATAAACCCGAGGCCGTCTTTTGAACCGCAGAGATGCTGGAAACACCTACGCCGCCAACTTAGACAAAGCGAGGTCTGAATCAGCCCTCTCCATCTCTCGCTCGCTCTTCTCTGAGCGTCTCTCGCTGTGAATGAACGCAGGAATGCAGAAAATCAGAGGAATGTCGGCGGTGCAGCGCCGCTCTAAAATAGCCCCCAACACACACACATGCAGAGGATAGCATCTGTGTGTGTTCAAAATTAAACATGGGCAAGAAGCACCTGTAAATATTTCAGATTGTAGATTATCAGTGGGCGTTCTTCACTCCCTAACATAAACTTATAATCTGCTTTCCATTTTCAGACTCCGTGTCGCTGGATTTTAATAACAGATGCCGCGTCTGTGTGGATTTGATTAAGCCGGAAAAAATAAATAAAATAAAATAAAAAGGAAAAAACTTGACCTTGGGGGGCTGGAAAACTGAAGAATGTGTTTACAGTTAGAACCAGACGACTTTGGCTTTTGGGTGGGTGGCAGAGACACATCTGTGCTTCAGCAGCAAAAATGTCCCAATCAAGCTAAACTGGGACTTTTTGGAGGGTTAGCATCTCTGCAGCTTCACCTTAAATCAAGTTTATAATAATGAGAAGAGGATACGCCGTGGCCTTACATCGACCTAGGTGCAATTTTGCCGGGATTTAATGTGAAGTCTCCCTCCATAATCTGTGTTTTTACAACATAGTGAAGGAGCTAACGTCCATTTGAAGCTCCAAACGCAAACAAACACTAGTTATTAAAGTTTTATCTGACTTTAAGTAGATTTCTGCCTCCACAAATTGCAGTTTTACAGCAGCTGCTGTCTCTAAGGTGCATCTTTTATTCATATTTTCAAAGTGCAGCGAGGTGAAGGATTCAATTTAAATAGAGTTGAATTCGTTTGTATTAGATTTTCCAGGTTTCCTGCAGCTTTTTCTAGCTCAGTCCTATTTATGCAGCCGTGTTACAGATAAAACTGTCAATTTAAAAGAGCATTGTATTTCAAAATTATTTTTAGTTTTAGATTTTCTTCTTTGAAACATCTTTTTAACTTAAAAATAATCACACGGCCATTAAGGAGACAAAAAACTATTCTGTGTTTAACTGATCGCCATGGATACTGATCGTTTTAAACACCATTTTAAACGTGAACTGTGAAAAAATGGATTTCTAAGCTTTCAATCCTTCAGTTTGAAGCTGTGACGATAAATGAGCATTTGATGTAGAAGTCACGTATCCGTTTAATCAATTACTTTTGTTTTCCACTCCTGGATGGAGGCAAATAGCCGTTTTTAACTTTCTGCTGCTGTGGTTTGAAGCCAACAAGACAAATTAGCATTAGAAATGAAAGCCTTGTATCCTCTTAATTCACGTTAATAGATAATATCTGTTCATAAAAAGCTTCATCGGTCTGGAACACAAAGTTTACATGGTAGCGTTGGGACCAATATAAATATTTACATAAAATATAAACAGTTTCTAACTGTTGCTGTTTGCAGATTAAAGGATAAACAGGTAAACACTACAGATTAGTTTGAGTTGGCATTTTAGCTCATGTCCAATGTTTTGTCAAACACTTTCAAGGTTTTAATCTTGTAGTCTTAACCAAGCACTTAACTACTAAGCACTAAAGTGAAGCTTGACTGAAATGAATTTTGACCTGTATTAAACCCCACATGCTGACCCGGCTGCTCAGTAGAAAGACTTCATTCATTTGTGTTTTCAGAGAAGAAGCAGTGTCAGTTTCTAAGGCTTCATTCCTGTGGTCAGTAACAGAAGATGTGACTGACCATTACACACTCAGCGTTAGCTTGATTTCAATGTGAATTCTGGTGTTTTATACAGACTGAACCTAACAATGTGTCTCACAGCAGCTGTGCTTTACATTATCTGTCTTTTGAGGAGGTTTAGTGATACAGTTTCCTTTAAATTTTAATATTGACGTGATTTTATTTTCATTTGGATCCTCACCTTGATCCCAACTGGAGTTGATTTCATGTGTTTTTCTCTCGTATCTGACCACAGATATGGCAGAATACTGACACTGACATGCCTGTGCAGTGAAAGGCTCCACCTTTGTTTGTTTTCACAGTGTCGGGAGAAAGAAAAGTTACTGTCAAGGTTTCATTCCTGTGGCTCACAGCACCAACAACGAGTACAGACTTTTTTCCCCCTCGTTTAACCAGCGTATAGGAGGCAAACAAAGCAGAGTGTGACGGTATTTGAGGATTCGTGGAAGAAAGAAAGAGCCAATTTTGAGAAATTTAAGCCAAACAAAGCAAATTATATCAGCTACTGTCAGCCTTCCTTATTTTTCGGGGGGGAAGAAAGTTTGCAAGGTGTCATTCTATGAAGTTCTCTCTGCAATCGTATGTGTTTCACCTTTAAGAAATCACATTTGACCTGTAAAATTGCACTTTTACCACGTGCAGAGTAAAGTGCCCTGAATTTAATTGTGCCTCAGAGTACAGGGAGGAAGAAATGTCACTTTTCAGGGCTTACCCAGCATTTATGAGCCAAATAGCACAGCTGCTAGAGATTGTCACAGCTGTACTGTAAAACATCCCAGATTTACAAAGGGCAGGAGGTGTCAGGTTTTTACGTTTTCATCTTGCAGTTTGAGGTTAATTTGATTTAAAGTACTTTTTTCAACCTTTATTAAACCCTACTGGCCCAAAATGGTGGCGTTTGCATGGTTGCACAGTGGACTAAACCACCTTTTGTCTGCATTTTCACAGTGCAGGGAGGAAAAATGTCACCTTCATAAGGTTTTGTGCCTGAAAGAGGAACAAACATAGATATTGACGTTAGGGCCGACTAAAAAAAAAAATGTAACTCAAGTCTTACCTGCCAAAAAGGGGTCTATTTACATGACAGTACAGTGAAATGCACTCCTGCATTTATGTTAAATATGAACAATATGACTTTTGTGGGTTTAGGCAGAAAAATCTAAGCCAAACAACACAGATCACAGCAGCTGTACTGCAAAACATCACTCATTTCAAGGAGCACAAGTCACTTTGTGAAGGTTTAATAAACCATATGGGACCGTGGAGCGCACCGCCTCCACCTGCATTTTCACAGGGCAGGGAGGGAAAATGTTAATTATTATTGAGGTTTGTAGCTATAAATCATGAAATAAACATTAGACACTGAAGTTTAGAATCTAAAGAATTTAAATAAGATTTTTAGATTTTATGTCACCGTTTACAGGTTACACCCGCGGCTGAGCAGTAAAATCTATCACCAATAATCAATCACAGAGAGGGTGACACGGGGAGGAGAGGGAGGACACGGATGCCCCCCCTCTCTGGTTCCGCAGTGGTCCACGCTCGCACGCGCACTCGCACGCGCCGCCGAAGCATTTCGCTGTCAGTGACAGAAACGCCTTGTCATGCCGGCGCACGAGCCTGACAACCTTCAACATCTGCACCACAACCGCCCTTATCGATCGGCCGCTCGTCTCTAATCGATACTCACTTTGTAGAAGATGAGCTTCAAGGTGCCGTAGAAACCCATGGCTGCCCCCTCCGGTAGGTACGAGCCTCCCGGAGCCCCGAGGGGTGGAAAAAATATATATTACAAAGTTCAAATGAATGAATCCGGAAATAAAATTTGGGAAAATAAAAATAAAGAGGGATATCCGAGAATGGGCGTGACGTCACACATCCATGGGGCGCTAATCGATGAGTTTGAGAGGAGCCGCCGAGCTGCTGCTGCTGCTTCAGGATCCACTCACTGACTGACTCCCTCTCTGCGCTCCGGCTCTATGCGGCTCGACCTCCACGGGAACACGCAGGGACATGCCTCTCCGTGCCTCGTGAGAGGGAGGGTGGAGCCTCTGTGCGTGTCCGTGTGTGTGAGAGAGAGTGTGCGTGTCCAATGCACGGTAATTATCGTCGTTGTAGCCTAATTACCACGAAAACACTCGAGTTTGAGTCCAAAGCGTTTAGAGGAAAACAAGCAGCTGTTTTTAATGAGCGCAGACACACATCAAAGGTTCCGAACAGGAGGAAAGACAGAATCAAATGACACACTGCAACAGTTACACACCATTAATATCACGTCCTCTGCAGAGACACCTCAGTGTCAAACACACACACATGTAATTTAGTGTAATAGTGTAATATACTGGGATATTTATAATTCGAGCTGTGAATTTGTGAATTTGATTTATATCATAGTATTTAATTGGAGCAAATGTGACCACATTTCCTCTGGGATTAATAAACTAGTTTGATTGTCATACACCTGTTAACCTGCTCGTTAATGCACATATCTAACCTGTCAATCACATAGCAGCACTCAGTGCATTGAGGCATGCGGTTGAGATGACCTGTTCAAACGTAGGATTAGACTGAGCGAGACGGGTGTATTTCAGAAGCTGCAGATCTGCTGGGATTTTCCCGCACGACCATCTCTACGGTTTCAATGATGTCAGAGGTCAGAGGGGAATGGCCAGAGTGCTTCACGCTGGCAGGAAGGCAGCAGTAACTCAAATAACCGCTCACCACCAAGGTATGCAGAAAAGCATCTCTGAATGCACAACACAATAGGCCTTAAAGCAGCACACAAAGCCAAGGCTACAATTCACAAAGGATCAACACAATAAAATAAAAAGAATGAAGGAAAAAATGTTGCCTGGCCTGTTTGCTGCTGGGACAGGCTACGTCCACACAGACACAGCTATTTTAGTAAATGTAACTTTTTCTATGAGTTTTGGCCTTTTGTCCACACATTAACAGCACTGTGCACCATGGAAACAGAGCACATAGTTTCCATTTCTATATTTCGAAAAGAAGGACAATGGTGATTTTGTCTCACAGCGTCAAATATGTGAACCTTTATCGCCTTATTCAACAGTGCACCGTGTTATTGTTTGTGGGCTGCTGATTGGCCATTTCCTCAGTGGTTAAGGCTACATGACCTTTTTTTGACTGAGTTTTTTGTCCAAAACAACAAAAAAAAAAAAATCCAGGAATGCTATACTAGCAACGTGTACCTAATGAAGTGGCATAAGCATATTAGCAAATTAGATGTTTAATAGGTCAGGCCAGTAAAATTACTGGCTCATTTAAAATAACACTTGAAATTGTTTCCCTTTCGTCAAGTGTCAAAAAAAGTATCTTGTGAAACTGTTTTTTTGAGCCGTCCGTTCATAAAACTGACATCTCGACAAAACCACGAATCGGTTTGTTTCCACGTCTCAAAGCAAAGCAGCTGAAGTAAACCAGTCTAAAAATATATATATATATATATCTACACGCTTACAGGAAGTAGCACTAAAAAACAAATACCCAGACTTTTTCTCACAATTTAAGAAGTTTTTCATTACTTCACAGAACACTTTCAAGCTTCAGCGTTGGTGTTTTTGGCTGCTGCCATTTTGACTTTTTTTGACCAACTACCTGTTTGTGGTAAAAAGAGGGTTTAAACAGTAGGTGGGTGGGGCTTCTGAGTCGCCCATTGTAGGGACATCCCCTCTCTGCTGCCTTGTCCCAATCACCTCATGAAATAAACTACTGTCGATGTCTTTGCGAGTTGGAAATCTGACTTGAGATGGGGTTCAAGACTCAAATTCTGACTGGGAACTTTGAAATTCTGGCTACAACTTATTCAGGAACGTGTCATAAGACATCATATGGATCCAAAGTGTGAAGCGTGAGCTTTCAGCTCACACGGATCCCTGTCACCCATCACTGTAACAGCAAAGCACAAAAGAGAACTGTGTCTGAACCAAAGCTGAAAGCCGACCACTGTAAACATTGTGACGTTACTGTGAAAGAACGGCCACACAGGCAACAGGAATAAATGTGACATGCTTTCACATAAACAAACACACACACCCACATATGGGCACAGCAGGGGGTTGTTGGAGGTTGCAGCTTTCTCACAGCTGATTGACCTGAAGGTCGAGTGACACTCCCACAGGCGCGCACACACACGCAAGCGCACACAAACACACATTAGGCAGCTCTGGGAGTTGGTGGAGGTTAATTTGGGAGGTCAAGCCTTTCACTCACTGCCTGCAGAGACAAAACATCCAACACCTTCCCCCTCGCTTACCTGTAGAGCTTTTTTTTCTTGCCTTATCTTCCCCCTTCTGATTCTCTCTTCCTTTGTTACCCTGCTGGCCTGAGACGCTCTGTTTTTTCCCTTCTCGTCTTATCTCGATTACATGCGAGCGCACGGAGGAAGTTGCTGTATAAACTTGGCATCCAGAAAAATGGAAACACCTGTAAATCCAACAAAGCAGCCCTGCAGCCGGTCAAACTGCATCAGCGCTGAGGTGGTTACGTACACTCTGTTCAGTCTCAGAGGAGTTTGTGATGCTGTTGTCTTGGCTGTATCAGAGACAGAGAGAGGAAAAGCTGTATATTAAAAACACCTGAATGTATAACCCATACGAGCCTGATTAACACGTGAGGTGGGATACGCTCGGTCTTTTTTAATTGCATTTACAGACCGGATCCAGATATAATGTTGGCGCCTGTTAGTTTGCTCTGAGCTTAATCAAAGACAAACTTTCCAAACAATGTTAAACAGATCATCAGTGCATGCTCAGTATTCCAGCTTGTGGCCCGTCTCCTGCTACTTTAATCTACAAAGGTTGCCACTGCATTCCTGATTGCGTCCAGAGAGACCATTTCTTCTAAAAGTACAGTTTATTTTAAAAAAAGAGGCACTGAGCTGTTTTTACTTGTGATTTTTGGACTAAAAACAGGAGCACTTAATGGGAAACCGGCTGAGTTCTCAGAACTTCTCTCTCAGAGGATGTACTGCATTTAGTAACTGATGCTGCTGCTTATAAGCGACGACTGAAACCAAATGCTGTGCCGGCAATTTTGTCCAATAATGACTCTGAAAGCTCCCGGATAGTGAGTGAAAATTGCTTTGAGTAACATGAAAAACGAGCGATACAAGACATCCTTCTGCTGGTCC